>NC_079343.1:15852631-16105131 GCF_029582105.1 Oenanthe melanoleuca | reverse complement strand
TTTGGTTTCATCCCTGAGCACATGTCATTTCATCCCAGCCCAGCCCTTTAAGTAGCCTGATTCTCCCCAAATATTCTTATTTTCTCAAAAATTCATGGTGCTATCCTTTGTCTTTTTTGTTGCAAGCCTGATTCCCACTTTTCCTGACAAATTCACTACTACTACCTGCAATGTGATATATTTATTTTCATAGCCATCTCTTACCCATCCAAAAAGTCTTTTTCCCACAAATCTTCATATTTATCATCTTACATAATAATTTCAAAGTATAATTGCATCAAGTGTTTTATTGCAATCCAGGTAGACTTAATTTTTGTCTTGCTTTATGTAGAAAAAAAAAAATAAACTACACCCTAAATTCTGGTAGTTCCAGGTTGCATTTTAGTCTTTTTCCTATTTCTCTCTGTTGCTCCGTTGCTTAAACTTTCCTTTTAAAAATGTGTTGAATTTTTAGCAACCTTGTGGGAAGACAGGGCAAAGAAGAACATTTTTTCTTCACAAGACAACATTGGCTGGAATACCCCATCTTTTAGAAATTCCTTTCATCTTCCAAATAAAAATATTATTTTTACGGTAAAAAAGGATGTTTAATATTTCACTGCTTTATAGAGTTTTGTAGTTGTCTCCTGGCTTTTCTCAAAATTTTCAAATTTTGTGCCAGTTTTCAGCCAGGAGTAAAATTTTAAGCCAAGTTATAAACCACTGAAAGAAAAACATTGGTACAGCCTCAAGTACAATAATAATGCCTTTGTGTCCAGTATTTTGATATCCATGATCTTAATTTGTATATTTTGACTTCCTAGATATGTATTTACAATAAAAAGTGTAGGATTTTTTTTCTAGCTGGGAAATTCTTGCTCCCTACTGGTTGGAAAAGCAGCTACTACTGGTTTATGTTGCAGCTGATATTCCAAGAAGAGTGAGGGCTGCTGCTTTCCTCAGTTCCACTGGTAAAAATAAACTTGCTGATGCTCATTGCAGAGTGTAGGTAAATACTGGGAGAGATCAAAATCATCCCTGTTATTCCCAAGAGAAAAATAATGGATCCCATTGACTACAACAGGTGCTGTTTCAAGGACAAAAGTGCTTGATACTAAAAAAAAAAAAAAAAAAAAAAAAGAATTAAAAAAAATACCACTTTCTCAACGTTATGGGAATGGCTTTCTGTCAGAAGCTTAAAAAATTACATTAATTATCTGCTCCTTTGAAGCAGCCAGAGGTGTCACTGCAGTGACATCCGAAGGGATGGTGGCAGCAGCTCTGACAGCTGGAGGAGTGACCGGCCCAGGGGTTGGCACCACTCTCATTTGGATAAGAGGGACCTGCAATTCCCTGATTGTTGGCCATGCTGTGAAGGAGGGCGTGTTTTCCCAGGTAGATGTGATCATCCCAGGGTGGGCAGGGCCATGCTGGAGGTGTCCCCTGAGCAGGTACTGACTGACCTTCTCCCAGCCACCTGCATGGGGTCACAGGGGGGTAAAGCTCAGGGGTGAACAGGGTTGGGGGTGCACCTGGGTGGCTACAAGTCTTTATTTTATTTTTTTATTTGAGTACTTGTTGATTACTGATGTTAATCTACATTATATATATATATATATATATATATATATATATATATGTATATATGTATGTATGTATATATATATATGTGTGCGTGTATAAATATATATATATATATATATGTGCATATATATGTGTGTATATATATATATATATATATATAAATAAAATATATATGTAATATGCATATTAAAATTTTTATATATAGGGTTTAAATATTACATTTAGGTGCAGCTGGATCTGTATCCCCTGCCTGCCACGGAAGGGCTCAGTCTGTTCATTACCACTGGAGTTTTCAGGTGTTCAAGTTACACAGCTCACCCAATTCAGCTGTGAAAGGCAGATATAATGCTGGCTCAGGGGGCTCAGTTTTTGGCTGGTGTCTTTAGTGGAGGTTAAAGCTCCTTTTCTACATCTAAGCAGGTAATTTTGCTTGTTTTATTTAATCTAAGTGCTTAAACTAAATTCTTGTGCAAAAGTTTTAAACTTCCTCTAGTCCTGGTTTATAAAATTTGGTAACTTTAATTGAGTAATCATCTTTCAGCTTCTCACTCTATATTTTATGCACCTGTAAAAGAACTTTCTTTTTTTTCTCTTAGTGTTAAAATGGTAACTGTCCTCTTGTGTCCTGACCCTGTGCTGGTTTCTGGCTGCATGGGGCTGCTCTGAAAACAGGCAGGTAGAAATTTTAATGGCAATTTTTCCTTAGAGTTGCTTTAAAGTTGTCTTTAAACTTCCTCCTAACTTCTTTCATATATATTTTTTAAATTTTTTATAATGAAGTGAATCTTAAAATTATCTCAACTGCAAATCTTAATCTGAGTGGCTGTGACTGTAGAGGAAAGTCTATATTTGAATTTGATGCTCTTGCCTGATGATTTTTCAAGAGAAGTCTGTGCTGGAGAAGGATCCAGCAGGAGGGAGGAATCACAGAAAGCCCTTTGGGCACTGCTCTGCTGCTGTGTTCCCAGTGATCTGCACCATGGCTGGAGTGCACAGTTAATACACTAAGTGGGGTAGAGTGGGAGCTGTGCCTGGGTAACTGAGCAGAGCTTTCTTAAGGTGACTTTCAATATTTTATCATACCAAAGCACCCATGGAACAAATCATTAGATCACAAACTGTGTGCTTAAATGTTGATTGTTTGCTTGCTGTGGATACTTTGGCTTTTCCCATCTTCCACAAACATCTTGCCTTTCTCATTTGGTAAGTGTGACCAATATGAGGCTAGAGGTTTAGTATTCAATATACCTCTTGTTAGTTTTTTTACTTTGTTTCTTTCAGTACCACCTGATTATATGTTTAAATAGTAGAAAACCTGATTAGGAAAAGAAATAATAGCAATGTAGTGAAGGCCAGAGACACAAATCTATGCCTATGAAACTTTTTCACTTGTTTTAGAATATTGTTAAATTTCTTCAGCATATAATAGGAACCTGAATTGCTCCATGTTGATCTCCTAAAGTATCAGCAATACTTATAAAATGTACCTGGGGGAGACTTAGTGGAGAAATAGTGGCTTGTCCCAGAAGCAGCAGCTGCCCAGACACTTTGTACTTTCACTTGCACACAGGTGGAGGACCTGGAGTGAAACGAAATACCAGCTGCTCAGAGTCCCTGAGATTAGATCCTGCCTTCCAACAAGCTAAAATTCACCTGGAGTGATTGTTCCTTTAATATCTCTCTCAAATACCATGCTGAGGATTTATATCTAATGTTGTGTGGGATTTTTGGTTAAATGCAGAAGTGTTTAACTGACCTGCTGAGATGGAAGAGACACTGAAAGCAGTCTCTCCTTGGTAGTAATCCAGAGTTGCTTTATTTTCAAAGTGCTGATTTAACATATTGGCTGCTGAGCACAACAGTTTTAAGTTGGAAATATATTTTCAGAAATTCCCAGCTGTGCTGCTCCAAAATGGAGGATCCTGTGTCGAGGTGTTTGTGGAGTTTGGTGTCACGCACAGCAGCTCTGAGTGTGCTCTTGGTAAATGGAGTGAGATTTGTCTCCACATCCAAGCATCAGTGGGGTGAGAGGTGTCAGCTTGGTGCATGGAGGAGGTATTTGTGCTGCAGGATTAGCAGGTTCCTAATAGGAGAAATTTCTCTCTTCAAGCTGTTAATAAAGCTGCTGGTTGTCAATAAGGGAGAATTGCGTCATATTTTTAAATGTTCTCTTACCACAATACCTGTTGCTGGCTTGTGTTTTAGTCAGAGTTCACACATAGTTTTCTCCCTGATTTGCAGCTTCAGATAAAGCATTGGGTTCAAGGGAAGCCCTTGTGATGATTGTGTGATACTATATATTTATTTTATTTTTATTTTAGAGGTGACACTCTTTGTCCCCATCTGATAAGAGATATTCAGATGCTGTGGTGGTGTCTCATCTGTGGTTTAGGTGTGTCTGTTCATGCTACCTTACATACCTGGAGTGCTTTAGGGAAAGGGACAATCAGGAAAAATCCATTTTTGATTTTTAGTGCATACTCCACTTATTTAAAAAAATCTGTTCCAAAATCTTCCCTAATAGAATATTGCTTCTTAATGAATAAACCCCCTTGTTTTGGGACAGCTTAGTGCTGTTAACATTTTTCTCTCTTGTTTGGCTTTATTAGATGCTATCTCTCATAGCTATCTGTAAAGCCAATTAGTGGAGAAAATAACAGCCATATTAATCTCCCAGAGCAGTGCAAGAAAAAGAGTCATAATATCATAGAGAAATTATTCTAAGTGTGAAAAATTACCCACTTCGTCTATTTCATTTTTCTCAAACTCCAAAATTAATGACTTTCTGGAAAAAAAAAAGATATATTTATCTCTGTAAAAAGGGAGAGATTTGATGAATGCTAAAGAGAAACCAATAGAGCTTTAATAAAAATGTGTATGTCCATAATCCTATAAAATCCTATGAATCCTATTCCAGTGTGTTAAACTGCTGATTTGTATCTCTGTGTCAAATATAATTACAGGCAAACAGGAGCTGTGTTATAATATCTATTAATCAAGACTATAATTAGGATTTTAAGAAGCTGCTTGCTCTAGCTGGGAAATGCAGCAGGGAAGTGCCAGAGCTGCTGAGCCTTTCTTTGGCTTTGGCACCATTTTTGCAGCCCTGGGCACCAGATTTGGGGGTTCTCTTCCCCCAAGAACAGGCTCTGCTGAGGTCAAGAGGGTGTTCAACCCATATTGTGTCACATATTTGGGGATGTGAATGGGAAATTGGTCACTGGTTGCACAGATTCAGCTGTTCACACTAAGTATTCATTTCTTGGGGGGTTTATGGCATTTAGGTGAGTCCCCTTTGGTAGCTGGGACCTGACCAAGGGACATCTTGGCTCAGTCTGTGTTCCCAGCACGGGCACTGAGGAGCTGTGCACCAGCTGCTATAAATATTTTTGAGCACTTATGAGCTTTCTGACCTCTGTAAGTGCCAATCAGACAAAATGGGGTTTGGAGAAAGGATGGGATTGATGGGCTTTGCTGTTGGCAAAAGCAAAGGAGCTGATAAAGGTGTGTCCAGAAAGCCAAACCCACTGGTAAATTACTTGGTGATTCAATATTTCAACATATTCAGATTTTTTTGGCCCTCAAAGCAGTAATAATAAATATGATTTATTTTTTTTTTTCCTTCAAAAAGGCTGTTTATGCTCCTGAGTTTGGCAAATTTGGATCATCTTTGTCTGCTTTCTCTCCTTTTTTCCTTCCCACTTGTTTTCTCTCCAGCCATTTCTGCCTCAACTTCTACCAGGCCTGGTCACAACAAGCTGAACACGGTGTGAATGTTCCCAGCCTCATTTTAACTAAATTAACTACATTTACAACCTGGGTGTCAGAGCTCTGAACAATGAAAGCTTGCCACCAAACACATGAAACAAAAATGAAATTAGCCAGTGGTAGGAAACTACAAACAGCTGAGGCATTCAATTGTTAGCCATTTGAAGGATTAACTTCTAAATCATGTAGAGCTCCCTTGGTAGTTTAACTAGTTGGGCACTCAAGGGTATATAAAAACACACTTTAAAGTAGAAATGTATTTCTTTACCTATAAAAAAAAGAGATTTACTGGCAAGTTGTGATATTATTAATACTGGAATTTTCTGCCATCGCCTGTTGTAGTTAATCACGTTTCTTTTACTTCCTACATACACTTTTGTGTTGGGCTCCCAACAAAAGACAGAGCAGATGAACTTGGTGTTGGGAGACAGATGACACTATTACCTAGAAATACACTTAACTAACTTAAGCTGGTAAAACCTGCCTCCTGCATGCAGTTCCTGCACATGAATAACTTCCTTCTGTGGATATTTATCCATTAGATGTATGAAGTATTCCTCTGGTCTTAAATATTTGTATCCAGTTGTTATTATACTAATTATAGAGAATTCTCTGTATATTCTCACTCTAAGAAAACTAGGATAAGCCAGGAAGGGTTTTTTTAAATAGTAAGATTTGGTGAAACACTTTCTTAGTTAATGCATTGCAAAGAGTTGCTAAAGGCTTAATCAGAAGGGAACCCTACTAATTATAGTCATATGTTTATTTGAATTCAGTCTTTTCCCTGTCACCTGAGAACACTATCATGGACCTATGGAGCTTCATAAGGGAAACATTCTATGACTCTTTTCTTAATGTGTCTTTCAAACAAGACCCTGAAGTCTTCAGACAAGTGTTTACTCAATCAAAATCCTCCAGATTGCACAATTAAGATTGATGAATTTTATAGCAGTTCTTTTTGTTTTTAAATGAGTAGCACTAAACAGAGGTGACTTCCTCTCCTAGCACAGATTTGATAATGAAGCCACTGAATTTATTTATAATATAAATATATTATAAGAGAGCATTTGTCAGTAGAAGTACAAAGCAATGTACTCATTTGGAGGGGAAAAAAGAAATAACAGCAGGAACATAAACACAAAGCTGAAATAAAGGGGAAAAATGTAGAATCACAAAGAAAACCTAAACAAATAA
Source organism: Oenanthe melanoleuca (assembly GCF_029582105.1). NCBI lineage: Eukaryota > Metazoa > Chordata > Aves > Passeriformes > Muscicapidae > Oenanthe > Oenanthe melanoleuca. Next base: position 16,098,606 of record NC_079343.1, on the reverse strand, counting down.
AGTGCAAACAGAGAGTGACAAGCGCACTCAGCCCCTGGATTGGTTATGGATGAGTCGACAAGTATATGATGAAATTAATGACCCTCTGTCAACTTTTTAGATCTCACTTTTAAAGAGAATGGACCAAAAATCAATAGCCCCCAAACCACTAGTACTCCAGTGAACCAGTTTATCATTTATCTTACTGCTGGCACTCATATAGAAAGTGCAGCCAAGCACAGCATAGGACTTTCATTGGTAGTCATCATTACAAGCAATGTTTGAGCACTCCAGTTAAAGGTCAAAGGTGTGCAGTACAGCTCCTCTGAGAAGTACCTATTTGAAATTACCAATATCTGTTGTATGGCTTATCCATGCTCTACACCATTATTCTATTTTCCCCCACCCCCATGTGCATTTCCCTGTTCTGAGCTTTACCTGCTGGCTGGAGCAGAGGCAGTGGGGCTGTAGCCCAGCACAGCAGTGCCTCCACACCCAGGGTCAGGGGTGATGTTTCCATTATTCATTCTGATTCTAAAAACATTGCATCTCACTCACTTCTGGTGGCATCAAGCTGAAATCATTGATGTATGAGCTAACACCTCAGATGAAATTATTTTTCAAATCCCCCAGCTCCCAAAAAGTTCTGGAATACTATCCAATATCTGGGTTTGAGGTGTTTACTTCAAAAAGTCCAAAGCAGACTCAGCTGTTTAAATTCTGTGTATCGTAAATGGTTTTCTGGTAACTAATAACAAATTTAGCTGGCTAATGAGATCAATTAAAAAAAAAATTAAATGCATGGGATTGGAAAGCGTTGAGATTATAATTTTGTCCTTGGTGAGCCTGCAGTGAGGTCAGGGTGAGTTGCACCAGTTTCTCCATGTACATAGTAGTTGTTGTCTTGAAATGTAAGTAGTCTGAAGGGATAAATTGGGATAAAATAAAGCAATAAGTTAGGAACTACCTGTTCTTGTGGGAAAACCAATGGAACAGAGACATGAATGCAGATTTTCTGATCCACCTTCCAGTGTGTTGGCCCAGGATCCCTCTGTTTTGTTGGTGTTTGATGTTCAAACCCTGTCAGAAGGGACCTGAGCTGGCACCTTCACTGGTGCCTGTGCCATGCTGTGGCTGGGCAGGCAGCTCAAAGTTTTGCTCATGGAATGGCTGTGTCTGTGCTGGGGGCACTGGGGACCCTCCTGGGCTCACCCTGGTGTCTGCAGCCAGAGAGGTGCTGGTCACACTGACCCCAGCTGTGAGCCTGTTTGTGCCTCTTCCTGGTGCACATGCCAAATGCAGGGTCAAAAAGTCTGCTTTTACTGAGCCAAGGCACTCTGGAAATGTTGGCACAGCTGTGGGAGGATAAAATATTTCCTGCCACAGCACTGTGGGAAGGACTGCAGCTGCCCTGCACCACTGCAGGCAGCCAGGTATGTTAATGATGCTACAGCTGAGAGGTTGTGCTGGGCTCTGCAGGCAGGGGATGCTGCCCTGGGCTGCAGGAGGGGAAGCTGTGCAGCCACACTTCAGTGGGACAGCACAGTGCTGGCCATGAGAGCTGGGGTCTGCCAAAATACACCCTGTTCAATGGGTGAGAGGCTGTGTCACATGTTCCAGTGAGGCAGATAGAAGTTTTGAAGGACTTGGGAGAAAAGTTGTGACTTAATAGAAGTTTTTGACTCAGTAGAGAAGTCTGTTATAGGCAAGAGAAGTGTAGAGCTCCCACTGAATGTGTGTGTGTGTCCTTGATCCCAGTGTGGTGGTTGCAGGCTGGGAAATTGGTTGCTGTACGGAATAATGTTAAAATAAAAAGCCAAACAATACCTGCAAACAAAATATTAAAATAAATTAAAATATTAAAGGAAAAGAATACCTCTAGATATAAAGTAAGACATAGGTGAGATGAAATTTAAGGCCAAGAGTATCCATATGGCAGCACTTGGAGAGGATCTGTTGTGTCCAGCATTGCCAGAGGATGCACAAGGGTCCCAGCTCCTGCTTTTGCAGGTGTAGGGTGCATTGGTGGCTCAGTGCCTCCCCACCTCACCAGTGGGGTGCTTTGTCCCTCAAACACTGGTGATTTCACTTTGGTGCAGAGGAAGCCCTGCTTTCTTTCTGGCTTCCTGTCATTTTGGTCTGCCAGCCAAAAAGCCTTGTGCAGTTATGTGCAAATAGCAACAATTCCCCCCAGTCTCCCTGTCCACCTCTTCATTTGAGTACAAGCACAGTTAGGTGATGTGGGGCACAAAAGCTGCCTTTCTAACAGGAACTGAGTGGTTTTGGTGCTCAGGTCTGTGCCTCTGCTTGCTAAAACCTCTGGCTCAGGGTGAGGCTCAATACAAGGAAAAGCATTAAGGGTGTGTGTGGACAGCAGGGAAGGGAGGAGCAGGGTGCCACTGGAGGGAGTGGGGCTGACAGTGTGAGCCATGGCTGAATTTAGTGAGAGGTGTGCATACAGCAAAGCTCAGGCTCGTTGGAATGTATCCCAGCCCTGCTGGGCATTTGCAGAATTACAGGATTCTCCTGAGTGAGGAAATGCATTTGATGCTGGACAGGGTTTTGAGTGAAGGGGCTGAAGCTGAAAGAGGTACTGGTGTGATAGGTAACCAGAAACTTCAAGCTGACATCTCAGAAGAGCAAAGGTTTATTTTAATTTTACTCCTAGAATTGATTTTTTTTTTTTTGTGGATAAATGTTAGAAGGTTCCACAGAGGGAAAGAAGTTTGCATATGCAGGTCACTGGGACTTAGTTCAATATCAACAGAAAACCTGCCATAGCTGTGGAAGTGGGAGCTGGCCCTGCTGTGAGTCTGTCTCAGAGCTGCAGAATCAGTAGATAAAATTAAGACTAACATCAATGGCTACAAGCTAACAAGTAATCTTTTTTCTTTTTTTTTTTTTTTTTTTTTCTTCTTTTTTTTTTTTTTTTTCCTCCCAGCATTTTAAACCCATATTTTATCCGTAAGAGTGAATAGGGACAATTACTGGAGTCACACCTATCATATCCTGTTTGCTTGTACAGTGAGTACCCGATAGGAGAACAGGGAGCTCACACTGTGTGTTCCTCTCAAACAGAAAAGGCAAGTTGCTTCAAGTAGAACAATCCTTGGACTAATTGCAGCCATTTCAAGTCTGCTGCTCCAGGCTGGTTTCCCTGAAGGGACATGCTAATATGTTAAGACTTGTAATATGTTAAGACATTTAATATTTATCCCTTTTAGCTGTTCTTTTTTGTTTTACAACTAGACCAGAGACTTTTCAGTGGAAGAAACTAGGAAAGTCTTGTTTACTTTGACATGAAATCATTCTGTGTTCAAGGTGACAATAGCTTAGCTCCAGGGGATACTTGATAAGATGTGGAGGAGAGGGATGATCTCAGATAAAAGTTGGTTCCTGGTTTCCTGCAGAAGTGCTTGAACCAGTTCTTGCCACATCTCTCCTTAGAGAGGGACCATTTAATGCCAGCTGCATCTACATTTCAAGGCTTTTAGTCCAGGCTTTTGATTTTAGTTCATGGGCAAAAGGTGTTTTCCATCTGCCTCCACGAGCACTGAACAATTGTGTTTACTGACTTGTGGTTTTATGATCCGTGCTTCTAATTCTAAAGCAAATGTTAAAATCTGGGTCAGGGCAATGAAAGGTGATTCAATGGGCAGAGCTTGGAGCTGGTGGGGAATTGTCCTTTGCTCCTCTGCTCACGGGGAGTTGCTCCCTGGTGTGGGTGGTGGGTTGTGGTCTGTGGATCCCTGCTGGCATCCTCCCCCTTCCATAGGAAAGGAGCTGTCTGCACTGAGATTGCACAGGATTTTTAATTAATTAGTGTCTGCATGCCTAAAGGGTGTGGCATGGCAATAAAAAAAAAAAAGGGAAAAGGCTCCCCATGTGCTAACTCAGAAGGGCTATGGATACTTCTGTGCATATTAACTAGAAATATTTGTCTTTAAAATTGAGCATTGGACATATTGTGCACATTGTAACTTAAAAGCTTCAGCTGACCTGCATTTTTGAGAGTTGTATTCATTCTGGAACTGTACCACAATTCATCATATTAAACTTCATTTGTTGGAAGCCTTGCCCTGGAATATGGGTTTGGTCTCTAAGGAAGTGCTTCATTTCTGTATTCCTTACCAATAACAGCACACGGCACTGTCTTTTTATTACTCTGTGGCTAGCACCATTCCTACAGTGCATTTCTACATCAGGGCTGGAGAGACCCCCATCCTGCTGAAAAATTTAGATGGCTACAGCAGTAATCAGAAATACCAATAAAGTGTCCCTGGTTCTAGGTGGTGATGTGGGATGGAGGGAGAAAAAGATATAAAAATGAATCATGATGTGAGACAGCATTGCTCTGGCAACTGCTTCAAAACCTGAGTGCAGTGAGACCGTATAAAGGCTTGAGAATATTCCTATGATCCTAAAGAGACCTGCAAAGACATTGCAAACTCATCAGGCAGCCAGTGCTGCAAGGGGAAGAAATGCTGTTTTGAGTCATTCATCCCCAAACTGCAGACGTGCCTTAACCTAGAAATAGGTAATATGGCTTCCAGGTGAGGTGAGTTGCTTTGGATAAACCTGGTTTAAAAACAGCCAGACATTTAATGCAGGAAGCTGCTGAAGGTGTAAAGAATGGCTAAGTAAGTGAGTGGGACACCATTAATCTTGGTTTGTTTCAGCACTACATCTTTAGCTGTGGAAGAAAAAAAACCTTGCTCCTAGCTCATAACCTGAGTGTTAAAACTGATGTCCTCCCCATTAGGGCCTGTAAGCTCATTAGCACATGGCAATTTATCCTCTTTTATTTCTTCTCAATTATCCTATCATCCATTGTATCTGGATCTGATTACCCTTTCCCAGAGTCAAACATTATCTTGTAAATCATTTGCTTTAAGTCTAAGCCTGCCATTGCATTGCCCAGGATTTGCTTAGGCAGGTAATAAATCAATTAGCATTAAACTTGTGGCATCATCAATTTTCTTTCCTTCTGACTGAAAAAGGAGTACCTGAACTTTGCAAAGCTGTATCAAATTTCCTTATGCCATCCACGTTGAGGTTTGCTCCTTCTTCCCTTCCCTTCCTTTCCCCCATACCCCAAATCAATATCAATATACCTTGTACTGAACTGGAGACAAAAGAAGTGAGGGGAACTGCTGTGAACCCAGATGGAAAGTCTATGGAAAGAGACTTGAGATCTTTTGCATCAAGCCCTGGGTGAGACCCCTGTAGCCAAGGGATTTCTGGGTTCTGCTATTTGATAAATGTCAAAACCTGAATAGTGGTGATGGTCTAACACGACAAGCCTGCAGTCTCAGGAATGTGAAATTATGTGATATTCCTGCCCTTCCCACACTGGGAGGGGTGTGCAGGTGCTGTGCCAGCCCCAGGGCTGCCTGTGCTGGTTATCTCAGTGCATCCCTGGGGTGCAGGCAGCCCTGGCAGAGGGATGGGCTGTGCCCCTGCTCCTTCTCCTTCCCCGAGGCTGATGGACTTGGTGTGGCCAAGGTGTCTCTGCCCAAAGCACAAGTGCTGCTCAGAACTGGTGTGGACATCAGGAGCACAACTGGCTTTCATTTGCTCCTGCATGTTCCTCCTCTGGACTTGCTCCCATGGCTTTTTGGCAGATCCCCAGGATCTGATCTGACAGTTACAGCAACATTTATCAGCTGTAGCCTGGGCAAACTATGCAAAGGGAAGTTTCTTACACCCTCTGTATATAACCTGCCAGGCAATTGCTGAATCAGCTCTCTTGTGCTTGCATTTGGATGTGGGCAGCCCTTACAGTGCTATGCCCCTTTTTATCACACCAGGCCTTCATAATGGGAGAGGAAAAAATGTTAGCAATGTGGATTTGCCATGCTCCAACCACAAACTGTGTGTGAGACCTGTGCCGAGACCTACACAGGGGAATACTTGAGATTAGGTTTGTCCAGTTCTCTTGCTTATTATGAGACATGTCTTTGGACCTAAAGAATTGACTTAAAACACATACCAAAAAAAGCAAACTTGTTTAGACATGGATTTGCATATCTGGGCTTTGAGTGCTAATTCAGCTGGTTAGTGCTGTGCTTTGTTTTGGTCACATCACCATCATTTCCATGATTTCTTGTTTAAAAAGTGTAATAGGAAATGAGATGCATTTTGAGGATATAAGTAATTTGTTCTGAAGTGAGCTCATTAGAGGTGCCTGGCTGTCAGTATTGAGGAACAGAATTTGTTTTGGTGGAAGTTTGAGGCTTTTCTATGAGCTCCAGTTGTTGGAGCTCACCTCAATATCCAAGCCACAGGTGGAGGTTTCCAGAGGAGATTCCTGAGGAGTTTGTGCTCTGCCCTTCCCTGTCCCACATTCCCTTTTGCCAACACCTGGAGAAGTCGCCTGCATCTCCCTTCTTTCTGTTGCATGCCTGATGTTGCTTTCTCCCAAGAATGGAAAATTTTTTTGAATTTAACCATGTTTAAATGGACCAGTGCAACAATTCCTGCCTCTTCTTCAAATGTTTTATGCTTGGGATCTTTTCCTAATCCACTGGTTACACTTTTTTTTTTTTTTTTCTGATTCTGAAAACAAACAGGATCTTTGATCATCTGGCCTGTCACAAATAGAGGTGTTGTAACATCTGAGCTACAGAATGGAATTGTGTGTTGCATTCCTGAAAAAAAATTGTGGGACACTTGTCTAAGATGAGTGATAAGGTATTTTACAGATATTTTCTAGCTAGGGAAGTTGAGACAATTGGCAAAGAAATTGCAAGGTCATGCAGAAACTCTTTGGTAGAGATAAGGACAAAGAAGCCTCAGTTCTTGGTCCTGTGGTGTAACAGCCAAGGCTACTTATTTATATCTCATGCTCTTTATTTATATGCACCCTATATAAAGTATCCAAGAACAAAAAAGACAGAAGTTGACATCCTGAAAGTTAGGATCTGAAATGTGAACTTTTTGCAAATTTTTGTTAAAATCCCTGGGGAATGCCAGATATCCCATTTCCTGGGACTCTTAAAGGTCATTTGTTGAAGTTTCTTCTAAGCATATATGACAAATTATTCCCTTGGCACAATAAACAGGACTCCAGCCCTTTAATTATAATATAGCACTCAATATCTTTAGACATTTCAACATTTCCTGTGTATCCTACACATTTCATTACAAGGAAAGGTTGAACAGAATTAAAAGGGTGACATTACCCAAAGATTGATAGTTTACCTGTCCAAAAGGGAAGGTTGAAGTACAAGAGAGCACAAAGGAAAGAAGGATCCAAACCAAGTTTTGATTGCAGAGGAGACTCAGATAAGAGAGTTTTTATTATCAGCAGCTTTTAGCCTTATTTACCATCAGGCTATCTTGCCACAAGCATGCTTTTTAGTTCTGACAGCTCTGAATTATGACCATTGTGGGATCCTATCTCATTAACTGAAATGGGAGAATAAAACATCAAACAATCATAAAAATAATTTGGCACTGTGAAACCACTTAGGAGCAGCTGTCAAACAGGTTGGAAGATAAAGTTCTAAATAAAAAGAATAGAAAGCGCTGCAATGTCCTGCCATATGCTTCCTCTGCATTATAGACTCCTTAATAATATGAAGTGCCTGTGTTTATGCAGAATAGGCCAGACACTCCATATATGATATTGATTATGCCTTAACCCCAATTTAGTAAAGACATACTCCTCCTTTTCCTAATCAGATATTGCAGAAGCAGTTTTCTGAAAACGTGTCCCTAATGCCAAGACATATTTTATCTCCGAAGGCTGTGGCAGGAGATAGGGCTTTGTCTTGCCTGTTGTCATGGCTTGGAGCCCAGTTTTAGGACAGCAAGGCCCCTGTGGGGCTCTTCTCCAGCAGTTTTCATCCAGCAATTCAAAAACATACATCTTTATCAAGCTGTTGTTGTCAGACAACATTAGATAATTAATAGGCCATTTGTCAGCCTGCACAAAACATGTTAAAATCCCAAACGCAATCAGGATAAATATAGTTGCCCGCTCTCTGAAGGCTTTTTGTTCTGACATGCAGGCATTGCAGGCAGATATTTACTATTAAACAAGACTCATTATTAATCACATCTAATGTTAATTAATTAACCGCCTCTGTGCATTGAGGGGGCTCTGTGACTTTCAATTGTTTTAAGGAGCTAATTGGTAACTTAGCAGTTTGCATGGAAGCTGTTTCTTGTTCTGTTCACATCAACTTTTTCAGCTTAATAGAACAACTGCGTTCATTAAAAAAGCAGGAATAAAAAAGCAGCATAAATTAATATTGTGATAAGCCCACATCTGAGCTTTGTAGGGAGGGTGCAGTGGTTTTTTTAGACCCCAGTTACCTTTGGTGTTGCTGAGTCAGGGCAGGTGTGCAGGTACAAGGCTCTCCAGGGGCTGGAGGCCAGTTAGGTGGGCTATGGATGGCATTGTGCCACACTTCCATGGCCCAAGCAGAGCTGCTGGCAGATGCTGCCCATCTGGAGACACCACAACAACCTTTCTGAGCCTTTCTGACTCAGAGCTGCTGAGGAGCAGGAATTAATGAGATGTCTTTGAAAACCCTGATGCCTTTACAGTTTGGTCCTAATTCTCCTTAACCCTACACTTGGCTCATCACTGAGCAGGGCAGGATGTGTCACTCCTGCTGAAGTGCCCCCAAGGTTGGTGCATCCTCTTAGCCAGGTATGTTTGCCTGAGGAAAGGAGCTGTTGAGAAGCAGAACCTTTCCACTTAAAGATGTCCTTCTTCTCTTCTTCTAAATGCTGTTTATTCCCTGTGAAGGAGAAGAGAAGCAGGATTCTCCACAGAGGTTAGACCAGCAATTCATGTGGCAGCCAACAAGGTGACACAACCCTAATGTCACACTGTCACCTGGGCTGCAGAATTCCTGGTGACCCAAACCAGAGGGCCATGGCCTTGCAGGGTGCAGGGTTTGGCCCAAGATGACCACTGAGGTGTATGTGCCACTTGATAGCACTGAAAACAAATGTCTTTTATTTTTTTTTTCTGTGTGTTGTCTCAATGTGTACATTCTATTCTGCATCCTGAGTGTGCCTTCAGTGTTGTGGTGGCTGGTGGTGACTCAGCCTTGTGTAAGAAGAATTATATTGTGTAACTATAAAGCCATTGTGTGAAAAAGAAGGGGTGGGGGAGAACATTGCTTAATTACCTGTTCCTAGAAACTCTGCTCCTGCAAAACTTGGAAATCAGCACGAGGCCAGCATTTAGAGTGCTCACCACATTAATCCCAAACATAACTTGTGAAAACTGCCTTTGCTTCACATTCCCATTATATCACTTGGGGGCATAAGTGTCTGGGCTACAAAAACTATAAATCTCTTAAAATAGTTGCTGATTTCATCACCCACTAAATAAAGATGACATTTTTGTGAAATATTTTGTATTCAGACTGTCTGTCCAGCCATGCTTTGCACTCCCTCCACTTTGCTGTGTCAATATTTGCATTACCAACCCTATTTTGGAGGGTTTCTAACTTGATTTTACATTTATTTTGGCGAAGAATGTGGAACACAGGTTCTTGCTCTGAGAGAGAATTTGTTTTAAGAGAGGATGATGATGATGGATTTTGACTTGGAGAGGTGCTGGTCTTCTTGAGAAGAATGAGTTGGGAGGGGTTGGTGCAGCCTGGCTGGGAGTTTTGTCCCCCAGCCCAGGGGCAGTGAGATAAACATGGTCCATGTGCTTCTCCATCACCTCCCAAGTCTAGAAGCTGGGTCAGGAGGAATGTCTCATGCAAGGAAATTGGGTTTTACTTAACACATTTGAGGTTGAGAACAGCTTTGTGCCTCAATTCTAATGAACTCCCAGTTAAAACCTCCCAAAACAATTAGGGAAATGGACTTTTTGGTGCCCTAGATGTAAATATAGTCTAAGTTCTTTTAGATTGTGTCTATAATCTTGTGTTTTATCTAATAAAAAAATTTTATATGTACCTGTGCCAACAAATATATTCCTATACATTGCTATGTTTATAACTGCATAGATAGGTAGATATTTTAAACTTCATTGAATCTGTAATGTGTGTATCAAGCATTTCCTAACAGATATGCTAAGAAAGCTCTCACACAAGGGAACTGCAGAACTTGGATCTTTTTATTCCTGCTGAAGTGCTGACACCACGTTCTATGAGAGGGGGACTTAACCCAGAGTGAAAAATGTCCTTTAGCTGACAAAGCCTGGTGCTGGGATTAAATTTAAATCACTGTTAGCATTACTGAGGAAGCCTCATTGGCTAAAACTGTGTTGAGTGAAGCTGCAGTGTATTCTCTCATCATAAGCCCAACAATCTGCCTCATAAAACACATCACAGGAACTTATCCTGAGAGCAAGAAGCTATTGCTGTTGGGAAGTTTGGTTTTTGTGATTATGGCTCCAAGCAGGGGGTCTCTGTGTGCCTCACTCCTTCTGGGTGCATTATCCAGGCTTGAACTTGAGGGAGATGCTCAGGGTGTCCCCGTCACCTCCCAGGGCTGTGCCTTGGTGCATGAGAGAGCAAAGTGCCCTCTCCTGAAAGCCTGACCATGACATCATGAATTGCTGCTGCCAAGGGCTTGCTCTGGGCTCCCTGGGATAGCTCATTCATCTTGCCTCTAGTCCCTGGGGTCCAGCACTGCCTGAGACTTTGTGCCCACAGCATGCCTGGCCAGCAATGGAAACCATAACTGCATCCTTGTCTTGGTGGTACATGCTCAAAAATCTAAAATATTGTGTATTTCCAACAGGGCCTTCAGAAGATGCAGGATTAAGTGGTTAAGTAGGCTTAGGCTAGTGTTTCAAGCAAGGTGTTTGCTTGAGGAATAATATTTATATTGGCTTTGTGCTGGCAAATATACAATCGAGACAAACCAGAAACTTATGCTTTCAAGCAAAAACTGTTTTGGGGAAGGGAGGGATATTTAATTCCACAGCTAGAGGAAGAAGGTTCCCTCACCCAAACTCTGAGCTGTGAAATGCTGTTTCAGGAAGAGAAACCCCCTTAAAACCATGGAAATATTTTTTTTAGTAGTAACATTCAGCTGTCTCCCCTCTGTAACACCAGAGCAGCAAAATTCCACAGGAGAGGATGCAAGGCAGGGCAGTATCTATGGAGAATGCTGGAGTCTGGCATCACTTTGCATTTTCCCCACTTGTTCTGCACTGAAGGCCTGCAAATCTTCTCAGTCTGGGTTACGACTATGCCATCAAAACCACAAAAAATGTCCTCAGCCCCAAAGGCAATTTTATTGAATTATGTAATGATTGCCAAGCAGTATCTAGGGCTGACCAGCAAGGTTGTATCCTAGACTTCCTCATGGACTTTTAAACAAGTTTGGCTGGAGCTGGACAAGAAGAAATTTAAGACTATTTCCATTCTAAAAATGCTAAGCCATTTCAAAGCAAGAAATAATTCTAAAGAGAATTTGTATATGCTTGATTGATTATCTTATTTTAATCCATATTAAAGCTTTAAGTCTTTAGGTGTGGCTCTTTAGTTCTAACATCTCATAAATTATGGCTATAATGAAGCAGTCATTTATCCAGGGCTGATGATAAATGGCTTGCCCTAGGAGGAACTAAAGAATAGGCAAGTAGATCATTTTCATATTTGGTGAAAACAATATTAAGTACCCAGACCTCAGTGATTGCCCTAATAAATGAATAATCTGAGGTGAGGGGCTTGGCAGTCAGTGTAAAAAATAACCTGAGCTTTGGCTGTCATTTGTCAGGCTTTGCTATGACAGCATGCATTATGGGTAAATGAGCAATCAGCAGGAACTATGTTATGGCTGGGATGTTTTTGAGAAATCTATCATATGCATTGCTTGGTACCTTTAAGACCTTAAGGCTTAATGGCTATAGTGCATGACTGCAAGCGAGCACAGTTCTTATTTACCATCCTATGCTTCATTTGCACTGGATCCCCTGTTTTCCATGTATTAGGGGAATGAAACTCTGTTAGTTTTGTTTCCCAAACTCTCACTTGTGCAGGATATTCTGGCCTGCTCCATGTTACTTCTGATATTTAAGGGATTTTGAGGATACTCCACTCAGCATAGTGGAGATGTCAATTTATATTTAATGAGCTAAGTCAGTAACACACGGATCGGATGTGTAGGGACAAAACCCAGGGGAAATGCAAGGAAACACAATAAAGCACTCTTCCAAACACCTGAAGTGCAGTGGGAAATTAGGTGCTGTTACCTCTTAATTAGCCATGAAAAATTCAGGTACAGAGTGGGGAGCACAGAGAAGGGTGTTAGCAGGTGTCTTGGCACAATATAAACCTATTTTTCCAGACTGCTTCCCATGGGAATGCAGCACCAGTGGTATGCTCCATGATGTAGTGTCTAATGGCTAATGGACTTGGGGTAATATCCATTAAATGTGCCCCAATTGTTCCTTTCTGCTGCTGAGATTTAGCACTTTTATCTGACAACTCTTCCCCAGGTCACTTCAGCTGTAACTTACAGGAAGGGGAAACACAAAAGCAGTGAAACTCTTATTTTATATCTCTTGTGTAATTATTTAATGGAAATATAAGAAGATATGCAATGATGGAGCAGATCTGGGGGAGCCAGGTGTGCTGAGGCACTGCAGAGCACGTGTGGAAGGGGAGTCCCATGCAGTGGCCACTTCTGCAAAGGTTGACACAAGTGATATCATCAAGTGGGCACAGATATTGAAATCCAGGGCCTGGATTTCTGTGAGACTCCTTGGCTGTGACCAAAATGGATAGGAATTTCTTTCTGCCTAAACAAACACAGATTAGCAGGAGAAGTATTTGGGTGAAGGAATGAGCAATGAAATGTGCTCTTTTGAGAGGTTGGGGCTTGTGAAACAAAGCTTGTCCTGGCATCACACCCCCCCCCCTTCATGGGATGTAGGTTATATCACATTTTTTTTCTCTTAGTTTTCTTCAGGTTTTTGAAGAAAGAAATTATGCAGGGTGATTTTTTTTTTTTTTTTTTTTTTTTTTTTTTTTTAATATCTGGAAAGGAAAACTGAACAAGCCAAGCCATGATGTTTTCCACTAGCAGAAAATACTTCCAGGATCAAGTTTTAGGGGAGTGCTTAATTACAACTTTGTTTTTTACTCCTAAGACCTCTTCCTGTGAGGTGTTGAGGATATTACAAGCAACAGGAGTGTCTTTGCTTACTTTGAAGCTGAACACACTCTTTGAGAAATGTGAGCTCAAATGAGCATCTTTCAGGGGTGCATTGGGGCAGAGTTTTGCAGCACACCCCAGGATGAAATCTCTGCCCTGCTCAGAGTTTGCCCTTCTGCTGATGTGCTGTCTTCCCAGCAACAAAACTTTTTTTATGCCTTTTGTAATATTTTGCTATCATAGAAGAAAGGAATGTTAGAAAATGCTCTGATCTAGCTTTCCTTAAAATTTAAATGCTAGTCTGCCAGAGCTTTCAATATCTCTTTACCTGCTGCCACTTATACCTTTCACTTCTCATTAAGGAAACGAACCCAGAAGATTAAAGCACTCCCAATTTAGCTTTCTAAATGGGAAGTGAAAGTTGAAAGCAGACCAGCTGAGAATAAGCGCCACTGAGATCTGCAGCTGGGCTGGTGCTATTAGAAAAAAAAGGCCACTTCTTGCTTCTGATCTGTCATTTGAGGAAGCTTGTTTATGTATGGGTCTGACACCAGATGAATATGTAGTGCCCTTTCTCATTGAGATGAAAGTTCTACTTGAGACCGATCAGATATCACATCACTAAATACTAAGGGTTTTGTAAAAAGTGAGGCAGCAGTCCTGTCTAAGAACAAGCTCATCTTTGTGGAGTCCAGCATGGGATTGGAGCAAGAGACTCTAAACCCTCTTGATTGAATCCTGGGAGACTGAATTTGTCTGATTTGTGGGCTCAGAGGGTGGAGGGAAAGGAGAGCAGAGAAAGGTGGAAGGTTCTTTGTGTTCCTTAAACTCATTTTTAATACCTGGCCCTTGTGCTCATTATGGATGTTTCCCTGCACCTCTGTGCCCATTCAAAGTTGACAAAGCAAATGGGAACCTTCCAAGAGCTGTGGTTCAGATCCTCAGGGACTTAGGGGAGCATTAGAGCACACTTAGCAGGAAGGAACTCTGTGCTGTCCACGAGGCACAGAAAGCACAGCAGAGAGTACCAGGAGCTCAGCTGCCCCAACACATCTCTTTGTGCTGCAAACAGATGGAGAAATACCAATTTATTTAATTTCTGTCTGCAGACTGTAACATTTGAAGAAAATACACTACAGTGTAGTATTTCTCATGAGACTCTCAGCTACATCTGTATGTGGAGTTTTTGTGTTGGTATCTTACTGCCCATAAAACAGAGACAAGTTTATTATAGACACAGAGACAACTTTATTATAGACACAACTCACTAAACCACTGCCAATAGGAAGAGGTTGGAACTGAGGGTGAAGTGGTTACTGGGAAGATTAGAAATATCTGTTAATAGAAATATTAATGTATTTGGCTTTTGTGATTTAAGTTTTGTGTCTGGACTCACCTTGCTGAATCTGAGCTGGTGTCAGCCAATGAAAGGCTTCACTTTTTGTTGAATTTATTTGGTAGTGCAGTTTACAATTGAAAATGCAGAAGCAGAGTTTACTGCCTGGTGCTCTCCACAGGGGATGTGGATGCTAAGTCTTTAATTTGAACTAAGTTTTGAGTTGAGCGATCTCTGTTTACCCTATAGTATGTTACAAGTATCAGTTTGCTCTAAATATATTGGTTTTAAATAACTCCTGGCAAAGAAGAGGAAGGTCTGAATATACCATGTATCTTTTATTGCTTAATAGTTTAGAGTAACTGTAAATAATAATAAAGTAGACTGGCTACAGAACCTGTCCTAGTAAAATCTGGGAGCAGTGGTATGGCAGAATTTCTCAGTTTGAAGGGACTCCATCTTTGACAGTTCTCCCAAGGTAGGTTATTTTGGAGAAAACATATGTTTCCATTTTCTCTCCCTTGGCTTCCCTTTTAGTCCCCAGGCTCCACCAGGGTCACAGCAACATTAAGGCTTTTGTCACCGTGATTAATAGCTCTTTAGATCATCTTTAATTCACTCACTAATGACTGAGGGTCTTTCTGCTCTCCGAGTAATCGCGTGATGTATGAGCCGATAGTACACCTTGTGGCAGAGGTGAAAATCATTCAGGCAATGCAAATATTGTCACGGGGACAAATGTTTTCCCTGTTAATAAAAATTAATGAATTCTACCCAGGAGCTAGTTAAAGAAGCTCTGGTGAGAGAGATCCAAACACAAGCAAGTTCTTGCTGCTTGGAACCATTAGTTCAGTATTATTATTAGTATTTCTGAATCTGCATAATAGATGAGAGAGTGGCAGGTTGATTTAATTACACAAATGCATTGCATTGCAGGTAGATCTGTCTTTCAGCTATGTGCACATGCTGGTCTTCACTTGAGAGGTGTTATTTTGGTGCTTTGCCTTGGTTATATCATGGATTTCAATGCTTTGTTTAAAGCAAGCTCCAGTTCCAGGCTGAATACTTCCTCCCAACCAAGAACCATCTTGCTCAGGATGTCATACCTGTCAAATGATGCAAAGATGTTTATGCTGTTATTTTTTTTATTCCTGTTACACATCATAAAAATGTTGATGAAACAGGCTGTAAATTAATCATCTGGAAGAGGTGGAAATGCTTCCAGTGTCTTATTATATTTATTGCACGTGTATGAGTAACAATAAAAATGCTGTGTCCCTCAGCCAGGCCACCTTTGGGGTGGGTATTCCCATCCCTCAGTCAGGGCCCAGGTTTGTTGTGCTGAGCTCTTGGAAAGGTGTAGCACAAGCCATGGTTAATGCTGTTGTCTTTTTGTTTCATTTTGGTAGTCACCAATCCTTTCTTCTGATGACAAAAAGCTATTGTCTCAGTGGAATAAATATTTCTGAATTACTTCCCAGTCCCAACCTTATCATTTGCATCTTAGAACAAGAAAACAGTAAACTTTTAAAAGACATAATTTTACCTCTTCACAGTGCTTATCTACAAAGGAACATATTACTGAGTGGGGGAAAGAGCTCTAGTTGTTACTATTATTTCTGGTAGACACCCAAGGAGAGTAGCTAATTTGTTCTTCATTAATGCCAAGGACAAATAAAAAAGCAAGGACTGAATTATGCATTTATTTCCATTGTGCCTGTAACATGGGCTTCCACTCCCCATCATCCTCCAAAAGAATTCCCAAACCTTTGCTGTGCATTTCATGTGATACCATAGGGTGCAATAATGTGGTTTTAAAAGGGGATGAATTTAGTGGTGAATCTTAATTGAAGGCAGAAAATTACATGCAGCCCCCCTGCTGAAGGAAGGATGGACAGTTGGCTGCAATCAGAGGGATTTTTTTTAATATAACTCAACAAAAACCTTTTAGTATTAGTTCACAGGGAACTCGGCAAAAAACCTTAGAGCCAAATTTATTTGGAATTTGAACAGTTTTTAAAACCTGGGCATGATGACAATTCTTTGAACTACACCAGTTTTCTCTTTTGTCATGAGCTGAGGCAGTCTTAGACTTGTGGGTAACTGGAGATGAAATTCCCAGCCTGTACAGCCCTGTGCAAAATGAAAGGTATATGGAGCTGACCTTTCAATTATTAGCACATGAGTGTATGTACCCAGGTTCCCCTTTTGACAACTAAATGCCACAGGGCCCAGGCTCAGCCCCTTGGGGTTTAAGGGCATTTTCAAGTGATTCACTGAGGTTTGGATGTGTCCCTTACAAAGGTTTTGCACTTGCATAAAACCCAAAGCACTTGGATTTGAAATTAATAGATTTTTATGTGAAAACTTCTTTTTTTATTTATGGTAGGACATATAAATATTCAATGAAAAGGATTTTTAATTTTTCTGTCAGAAGAAGTGTTTGACCCTTGTCTCAAAATGCTGTGATAAGTGATATTATCTTACATATAATACTAATAAAATATTAAAAACGCTGCTCTGCTGCAACTGCTAGAATGTATAAAACAGGATTCAAAGATGCATTACCATGCTAGAGACGGAATCAATTTTATTCCAGCAGAATAACTCTGTGGAAAATTAAGGAGGATTCTCCAGCATGTTTCTGGAGATGTAGCCATGAATTATTTGGTGAAATCAAAATCTGGATTTCCCAGCTCGCGTCTAACTTCAGGAAACCAGACTATATTGATTAAAGTTTGTTTAATAAAAGAATTGGGAAGGGTTCTGTGCTGCTCTCCGGTGATAAATTGCAGCAATCTTTTCTTTTATTATCACCCTGCTAGTCCTCTGCTGCCAGCCCTGAATTAGGCACCTAAATAAGATCCAGATTTGCCAAAGTGCTCAGGAGTCAGGAGTTTCCACTGGGAGACGTTTTTCCCCTGAACTTCCAGAAGAATTAGGTAATGGAGACAGCCAGTTCAGTGTCAGAGGGAACCTGGCTCTTTGGCAGCCTTGACCTAAAAGGTTTCAATTTTCTGGGTGTTGTTCCTTCTGCAGTTTGAGGTGTGTGAACAGAAGAGTGTGGCTCTTTCTGCATCACCCTCTGCTTCTGCTCATGGCTGGGGTGGGACAGGAACCCTCCAGAAATCCTCTCTCTTAAAATACCTGAGCTCCTCCTACCACCTTGGGTGGCTGAATATCAACCACTTTCCTTGACACTGAATTTCAAGCAGGTAGAACAGCCATTGCTGGAATAACATTATTAAAATTTTACTGGAGCATAATCTGCCATTAGAAAGAAGTTATATATTTTCAGTGGAAAGTTCTGACTCTGTCAAAGGTTGGATATGAATACATTATATATGCACACAGCAATTATTATGGGAAGGGCATTACCTCAGGACAGCATTTTGTCCAGCCATGCAACCTCAGCTCCTTGTGATAAATCAAGTCACCCAAAAGAGCCTTAGTGCACCTGGCAGGTTTGAATTTTTCAGTTTCTTGCTGATTTTTATATCCTTGGACTTCTCATATTTAGTCTCATCTAGTCCAGCTCTCTTCTGTGCAGGAAATAAAAGTTTCCACAGCACAGAGAAAACGAGAACGAAACCAGGCTCAGTGCAAAGTGACTTCTTCACTTGCTTCCCAATTGGTTGAGGTGGGAAAAGCCAAAGGGGGAAAGGGAAACCAGTAGGTCTTTCCCAATCCCTGTCTCTGTTTTTCCATCAGGCTTGATGAGCTGAAGCCCAAGAATCCCTGCCTGGGATTCTGTGGATTAAAAACCACCAAAAACTGAGCTGTTCTCTCCACATCCAAACCAATAGGTGCCAAATGGGCATAAGAGAAGGAGGCCTGAGAATCTCATGAAACCAATTTAAAGGAGAAATTTAATCAGTTGCAGAAGAATCCCAGCCGTGTATGTTGTATAGGATGTGAAGGATTTATATTGGATTATTGTCTAATCTTCCATGTAAGTGGAACTTCTTTGGCCTTATTTTGAACCTGGAGTAATAAAGAAGGAAGTGAAAGCAAAGGTAAACCTAAAGTATTGTTTTACTCTAAATGCTTTCAGTAAAGGGCCTTGTTATCTAATGATTGGTACTGGATGGCTGGTATAAATCGTGCTGTTTGTTCCCTGCACTCATGGCAAAGGAAAGCAGAGGCAAAAGGAAATCAATTGGAACTAGCAGGTAACAAATGACCAGTCTTAGGCAAGCATAGCAGATGGGGAAAATAGAGTTGTGGGCATACATTATTGGGAAATGCAGCGGTGACTTTCCCTGTTATTTAAGAAATGCAGAAAATAATGAATATTTTTGATGGAGGGAGCCAGTCAGATAATTAAGAATGTTGCAGGTGTTTGAATATTGAGTCATATTTTCAATGTTTTCTTAGATGGGGTTCTTGCCCTCAATACTGAATTGCCAAAAGGTGAACAAGGAGATGTGGTGGCAGGTTTATTGGAGAGTGGTCACCTCATGCCAGCTGCCCCAGAAGAGTGCTGATGGAGCCAGCCTGGCTGTGCACTGTCCAGAGACAATTCTGGAGTACTTTGGGAAATATTTTGGCAGAATGAGTCCTGCAGAGTTGCTATAATATTGTCAGATCCAAATTCAGATGAGGCTAAATTCCACTAGCTTTCTGTTTGAGGATTTCTCTCTTTCCTGTTAGATCTTTACTGTTCAAAATATTCACTTTTCTGGAGCACAAAAAATCCCATAAAGCTCAAGAACAAGCTCTGCTACAGGTTTTTCTGGAGATACAAGCAGGGAAAGGACCAGCTGGGGAACAATTCTTTCTGCTAGGACCTGGTGGGTTTCCTGGTTGTGGGAACCAGGGCTGGATCACCCTTACTTGCCATGTACAACCAAACCACCAATTTTACACCCCTGCTGCAAGCCTGATTTTAGAAACCTGGAGCTGGGTGTAGGGAAGAAAAGGGTTGTATGTGTGAGCAAGCACTGGGACACACAGAAATGGAAATCTTCATCCTTTGTGGTTTTAAAGACCATTCACACCATGCTGTGAGGGATTCTGTTTGCCCTGTGTGGAGGGTGATGGTCAAAGCCCCTCTAGATGGCCTGGTTTAGGATTTGGCCTCCCACTGTGCTCACTAGACTTATTTGAGAGCCTGGTCTGAGCTATTAGTCCTTTACACATGGCTCTGTGTATGCAGGTAATGGGGACAACTTCCCTTTAAAAAGTTTTCTCAAAGCATCTTAACAATATTCTCTGTATGTTGCCACAGTGTATTAGTTCTGCAAGCAAACCCAAAAGTGCTCTGGGGGGGATGTCCTAACACCATGAAAAGCATCAGTAAAAACTGCTGAAAGCATTAAAAATAAATGAATCATAGAGTGAGAACCTAGGTAAATAGGCAGGACATAAAATGCCTCTGGAATCTGTGGGATATTTGCAGGTACAAGGGGGCTTCTAAGTCAAGGTTCATTTGCAATGTCTGGTTGCTCTCTCCAGGAAAGATTTCTAATAGATTCAAGGAGACTCCAAGCTTTTAGTGGGTCTTGGGAGAAGAAAGGCAGCTCTGTAAGGAAAGAGGTTTAGTTTGTTTATGGAGAAAACTCCCCATCATGTTCCATATTGTGTCCTGCTTGGAAGAACAACTGAAGGCTTTTACCCTGTGCAGAAGAAAGTGTTTGTGTGCAGTGGCCACAGCTATTGTACAGGAACACCACCTCCAGGGCATGGGAGCCTACCTGGGGATGGGCTGCAGCCTCCTAGAAAGCCCCTGCTCCAGCAGGAAAACATTTGTGTTTTACAATTAGATGTTGGTTGGGTTTTTTTTATTTTTTTTACTGCCCAGGATCTGTTCCAGCCCGTGGCTGCAGCACTGTCTGAATGGTGGAGCCTTGCCAAAAGTGAGCAGTGTCAAATACTCTGTTTTACCATAACAAGTGCAGAGGTGAATGAGCACTGTCAAGAAAGCACCATGAATACTCTTTTCCATTATTAACTGAATTTATTATTTTGCTGGTAAGAGTTACCAGCAGAAGGTGAACATTAATTTCACATCTGCATGAGCCTGGGCTGGAAATGTTTGGGGGCTCATTGGGTTGGGGGAAAGAAGCAAGCTCTGCTCGTTGCTAAACAAAACAGCTAAAATCACAAATATTTCCAGTCAGTCGTGACTTTAAAAATATCCAGAAGCGCATTTGGATTTGGGAGCATGTAAAAGAATATCATAATCTGCTCAGGCTGTTATGTGAAACAGAAACAGGTTGAAGAAATCCCTGCCTGTTTTTATTTACCCAGTTTGTACAAGTCTAACACCATGGCCTTGGGTGTAAAACAACGTGCTTGGCTTGCTCTGGTTGCACAGCAGCCCCAGCAGTAGCTGGGATGTTGATAAATGAATGTGTTTTTATTTATACTTCTTCAACAGCTCTGAGAATCCTCTTTGTTCACAATAGTCACAGAAATTGTATTAGGTGTTGCAGTGCTTTGGATTTTTCATCCAAATCCGAAGCTTTAAGGAAATCATTACCATGGCATGCTCTATGTACAGAGGAATGTTTCACTCACTTTTCTCATCAAGAGGAGAACTCATTGTTCATCCAGGAGGATTCAGTGGAGATATATCCTCCTAGAATGGTGCAAGGAGATTAATCTATTCAAACCTCCAAACTTTGAGGGCTGGAGGGGTTTGAAGGGGTTCTTCAGCAGCTTGGAATGAAAATAACTGAAACCAGCTCTGACACAGCTCAGGGACAGATTCTGAATGAGTCCTCCCCCTCCCTAAAAACTGCCCTGTACTGCTTTCAATGAGGACTTGCTCTCATTCCACTGGGCATGGGAAGAATTGTGGTGGGACTTAGAGATGCCAAATGCAAATTGTCCTAATTGCTGATAAAAGGCAAAGGGAGCAGACACAATCCCTTCATTTCAAAAAAATCGAATTTTAGGTTATTAGTGCTTTTAAATACCTTTGGTTTGTGGAGGTTTGATATGGCAGCATCCTCTCAGATTTCCCACTGGGAGAGGGGACCTTTCCCTCTTGCTTTGTGGACAGCATTCCCTGGGGGAGGTTCTGCCATCAGAGATGGCTTTTTATTTTTTACAGATTTGCTGCCTAGTTATCTTAATTTATGAACTGAATATTTAGAATGTGGAGATGACTTCAGTGAGCTGCCTTTTTTTAATTACAAAAGCAAATAGAAATATTCAAATCAGATCACACTAATTAGTGGAGCTAATTATGTTTTCCCAAGCATCTCTCCTCTTACCTATTCTGCAATGAAAAAAAATCATTTGCTCATGATGTAAAACAGGGGGAAGGAGATTGCCATGACAATTAGCAGTAATTAATGAGAAGCTTTGAATTGCTTCATGTTAACCTCAGCATCTATTAGTAGAAAAGGCTTGGATTTGCCCTCTGAGGGGTTTGGGTAGGCACAAACTCCTTCTCTGCCTGAAGGGAAGCAAAGACATGAGGGAATTACAGCAAGGAGTTAAAATGGCTTTACCCATTCTGAGTGAGTGTTAGAAATAATCACGTGCACCTGCTGCAGATTCACATCTGTACCCTTCCAACAAATAAAATTATACTGGTAAATGTTTTAATTGAAAGGAATTTTTGCTTCTTTAGGGCATATTTAACTTGACTAGAATAAATGCATGATCATTGCAGCTGGCTGTAAGATGTTACTTATTTCGTACCAAAGCTTCTTATGTTTCAGAGTTTTGGGATTTTTTTCACACCAGAGTGAAAATAAATCTCAGGAAACTTTTTATGGAAAGGAACTATATTATAAAATAGCTTTTTTAAAATATTAGCAAGATCAAATTTCTTCCAATAAGGGCCTTTATAATGAAAGGTTCCTCTCTGCCCTGAGACACACAGATATATATTTATATGATGGAGTTACCTGAATTCAGAACTAAAAATAAATATTACTGAAAATACCTTCAGTTATGATTAATTTTCGAAGACAGGTTAAATAGAAATATTGAAAACATTAGGTCAAGCTCCTACAGTTGCATTTTACAGCTTTTGCCCATACTGTTTGTCCCCTACATCCATGGAACACATGAAATTTGTATGACAGGGCCTGGTAATAGTGCAACAGAGAGCACAGATGACATCTTGCCCTGTGTAATCAATCAGTAGTTTGCCTTTAACAGCAGAGAGATCAGAATTTAATTGATGTTCTTTGGATTGGCCCATAAAATGGTTCCAAGTGGTTTGTATAACCACAGATCCTGTGTGGCCAGTAGATAATATTCACATCTAGGGATGTTTTCCTTTGGAAATATTTAGATTTGAAGTTGTGAGCCCCATGACCAGCTCCTTCCTGAGAAGTGACATGTGGAAGAGTTGAGAAACAGATCCATCTTCTGCACTGCTGCTTCCCTGTAATTGCTTCCTGAAAGCAACTTGTCCTGGATGTGATTTCTGCAGCAAAGTGAGAAGAAGTCACATTAACCCACTGAAAGGGGAGATGCTGCTTTCAATTCTCCTCTTGCCCCTGCTTTCTCTCCTGATTTATGGATTCACTGTATACTTGCTCCTGACACAACTTTGTGCTGTCTCTGTCACAGTGGCTGGGATATTTCTCTTCCTGAGGCTCCTGGGTCTTAGACTTGCACCGTCTCTAATTGAACAGCTGATGATTGATAATTGAATACAAGAATAGGCTAAAAAGCTTGGCTTGTGCTGCTGAGGAAAATGAAGGCTGATAGAGGTTATGTCTGATACTGAAGGTGACAAACACTCCCAACAAACCATTTAGGCTAAAGGATAGTGCTGGAACAAGTACAAATGGGCAATAAAGTGTCCATGAATATTCTGAGGCCAGAAATGAGCTTTCTAGTAAGAACAGGGTAAAAAGGAGGAGCACCTTCTCCATGGCAGTGATGGAGTGAGGACTCCACACTGACAGAGATGAGTAAAAGGTGCCACCAAACACCAGGTTTGTGCCCCAGTGTCCTGGTGGAGCAGGTCACCATGAGGCCACTGCTTTTGGTGGATGTATAATAGAGGATTTCCTGGTCTGGTGTCCATGTTTGTAACCCCTGTGGTTACAAATCACAGAAATCTGCCCATTTTGTTGGGTTTCACATACTTGAAAAGGAACACTGTAAAGGCAAAAGACAGTAAAGGCTCATTTTAATATCTTCCTGCTCATTTAACATCTTCCCTCTCCTTTCTGTTGCTGCCAGACTTTTTGCATCCCAGGCTGGACGTGGCAGACTGAGGGGTAGGAAGCTGACCTGCTGTGAGATTGAGATATGTTGAGAGATGGTGGGGTAGAATAAATGTGGAGACCCTTTGTCCCAAGGAATTTCATTGCTGAGCCTGGCGTTGCTTTGCTCCTGTGATATACGACCTATTTCACTGTATTCTCTGCTGAGTTGGGGAAATAATCTTAGAGATTTTGTGTGAAGGTCTGGCATTTTGTCTCGAGCTGTGATGCTGGAGTTTTGTGCTTGATGGTGCTCAGCCCTCAGTGTAATAAGTTTGCTTTCAAGAACTGGCGTTTTCAAAAACATTTGTTAGCTTCATTTTTCTTCCACTGACCTGAGCAGCAAACCCCTGAGAGTGGAGTTAGGCAAGGTGGCACACTTGTGAGAAGCCTTTTCCATGCATTTTGAGGGAAGGCAAAGCTTTTGTCCCAGGGCTCTGGATCAATCCTGCCTCTGTGCTGCCCTGCATTGCTCAGTGTTGGGCTGTTTTCTGCCACTGCTTCTGAAGTAGTTTGTTACTGGACTTGGAAAGAGCTTTGCAGTATTTAATCTCATCAGAGAAAACTTCCTCATCCCATTATTTGGGCAATTTTGGGGTGGGGGAGTGGTTGTTTTCATTTGGGCTTTATGATTTATATTTCGTTTTTACAGCATGTTTGTTCAGGAGGAGGATTTTTCATTGCTTGCCTTTGTAGTGATTGTTTTGTGCTTTCTTGGGACAAACCCGGCTCTTTTGAAGGTCCGTGTGCTTACGTGCAAAATATTGGCAGATCTCTGAGGCTGAGGAATGCAGTGGAAACCATAGTGCATCCTGTGCTTTGATTTCTGCAGATCTCCTTGTGTTGGTCATGGTTATGAAGCTGAGTTTCTTGCTTCTAGCTCTTATCTGCACTAACTTCTACAATCATCTTATTTATATTAAGCTTCTCAATACACACTGTGAGCTGATTTAGTCCTAGTCTGGACTGGGTTAAATTAGCCCTAAATCAGGGCTGTAAAGGCTGCTGATGGTTCCTGATAATCTGGGAAAATTACAAAAGGTTTGCTGGCTTGGTTGTGCACTTGGAGGCAGCTGTGTGGATTTCTGGACTCCTGCCATGTGCAGGATGGGTGCTCTGCACCTTAGGGAGCCAGACCAGTGGGAGAAAAGGAAATAGATTTACCTGTACACATGTAAAATATGTCCTGGGCATGTTCTCTTCAGGGAGCAGTGTGACAAAGGTGTCCTTTTGCTCTGTTTGTCTCCTTGAGCTTGTGTGTTTCACTCCCTAAGAGTAAAATGGCTTTACTTGCATGAATAAAAATTAGATTTAAGTGACAAACCTCTTGTCAGTAGGCATGAAGATTTTATGGTTTGATCTTTGGTTTCCCCTCTACCAGTGATAATCTGCACCACCCTTCTTGATGTGTTTGTCAATGGAGTGCACACAGCAGCTCAACTAGTCTGGAACTGTATTCTATGTGTAGCTTGTTAGGATTAGAGAAAAAGGGGATGGCAATATTTGGAGTTGCATGGGTTTCATCTGAGCTGGTTTGCATCTCCAGACATAAAATTTGAAAGCAGCCATACTGCTAAAATCAAGGAAAATTTACCATTTCCTGTTGTTGTTTTGGAAGAGTTTCAGGGAGTGTTTAATTCTGTGTTTGGGATTTTTCTTGTTTGTTGCTGTTCTGGGTAGACCAGGTTAATTTGTCTAAAGTCCTTTTTCTGTTTATTTTTACAGTTGCTTCTCTTCTCTTCCAAGTGTAATTTTGGGAGTTTGCAGCTTGTTTGTTTTCCAATTTCATGAAAATTTCACCTTTTTTTGTGTTGTGTTTGGGAGAGTGGAAGGGGAAAAGATTAAAAATAATCTTGTACCACTCAAAATAATATGAACTTTGAGCTCTGTGATTTCTGTGCTGTATCATCAGGTGGCTCTTTTGCACTTTGAGAAACAACATTTGAAAAAAAAAACAATATCCAGCAGGAACCCTTCTGGGGGTTAATACTTTGAGTTTTGTCATTCTTCATCCTTGCTTTCCCATGGTTTTCTTCCCTAGCAATATGTCAATGTGCAAATTTTGGCAAAAGCACAATTATGCACTCAAAACTCATGAGTTAAACTCCCCCCAAATGGAAACTTTTAAAGGAAATCCTACAGTGTTCAACAGTGAGCATTTTTGAGTACATCAAACTCCTTCCACCGTGCTGATACTTAAGGAATTTTCTCTTTCTCCCCAGTCCCATCAGACTCTGACACTTTAAGCTTCTTCCTTTTATTCGTCTCCCAGGGTCTGTGGACCTCTGACACTGATGATGAGAGCAGGACACTGGAATTTCTGCATCCAACAGGGGCACTTGGTCTCCTCTTCTACAATGAGACCCTTGAATGATTTATCTCTTGTTGCTGGCACATTGTAGCTGATTTTGGCATTCTCAGGCAACCTCCAGGTTGGGTACTAGTTATTTAGGGTGCTCAAATCACTCACAATGACCTTTTAGTGTATTTTTTCCCCCAGGAAATAAGCTGTGACATATCTGTAAGCATCTATTCTCTCCATTACCATCCCACATCCCTCTGATCGTTGTGTAAACATCACTTCTCAGGATGCTCCAGCATCACAGCCCTCCTAATTTGTTGCATTTGTATTTTTTTGTAAATACTCTCTTTGTGGATATTAAATAGCAAGCAGATGTCCATCAGAATGTGCTTTATAGTCACTGTTTTGTTTGACAGAACTTTGAAGAGCGGATATGTGTTGCCTAGTAGCTTTTATTGTTGAATAATTTATTTTAACAAATCAGAAGTTGAAAAAAACCCAACCCAACCCTAAAAAAATTTAAATGTTGACTTTCACCAAAATTATAATTTATATTACAAATCATTGTGTTAGCCAGTTGTTCTCTATCCCTTATTAATTTTGGAGTTGTTGTTTAGACAATAATTCCTGAAACACGTGTGTCTCTGTGCTGGGTGAACAGCAAGTGCACCACTGGTCCCTAAAATGCTCACCCTGAATAAAATCTGGATGTTTCACATCAGATGGGCTTTTGGTCACTGATTTCAGTAGCTATGGACAAAATCCTTCTAGGCTGGCTGAAGTCCAATGCCTTTATTTTACCCAGAGCTTTTAGCTGTTGTCTGAACTGAAACCTCTTTTGCTTGAGCACCTGAGTCTGGATAAAACTTCTTGGCTATTTAAATGACTTTAAATTTGCCAAATTACTTCCCCATCTTCCAAACTATTTTTAAACTTTGACTGTTACTAAATGGCAATAGAAACTCTGCTCTAAAGCAGGGCAGAATCACAGAGGGGAGCTCTTATCAATATATTTCCTCAGCAAGAGATTTATGTGACATTTCTGGAATCGATAGGAGGTTTTTCATTGATTTCAGTGGAATACCTTGCTTTAAAAGAGGAATCAGACAAATCCCCTCCTCTCTGTATACTTGATATATGACACAAGATGTGCAGTCTTCTCTGGTGCTTCCCAAGTTCATAATTTGTATTTCACCCTTGTGCCACTTTGTGAATTTATTGGCAGCCAGAAGCACTCCATCAGGATTATAGAGTTTTGCCTACCTTTTGGTGGCTACAACACTTTTTCTAAAGCAGTGTTTAGTAATTTTTAGTTAAGGGCCATGTGGGTGGGTATGGTACCAGCCTGCCACCAGAGCAAAGTCAGATTTAAGAGACTAGAATCCATCAAAACTCTGCTAGCACTTCCATGGGCGGGGGGATATTTGGTTAAATAGATGTTTATCTGGGAAAGTCATCATCTGGCTAGCAGCATACTGAATGTTTCTAAGCAGCTAACTTATGTATACTAAACAAATTTGGTTTGGCTGCAGCTAGAGCTGCCCTGTGGAAATTCTCAACATACATTTGTTTGATTGAGCTGTCATTTTCAGTTGATCTGCTGATGATCTGTGTCACTTTGTTTAAATGTCCTGGTGGGTTTTTTTTGTTGGGTTTTTTTTTAATACAGTGCAAAACCAGTCTGCTTTCTGTGATGGATTAAATTGAGGTGAAATTTGAGAGTTACTCCTGTTTTTGATTTCTGTGCCCTGAGACAGGTGGGCTGGAATGACAAAGAACTTCGCACACAAACACATTAAAACTCAAATGGAGTGGATGCCCTTATGATTTAAAACATCCGTAGATGTGTCAACTACCAAATGCTCCCGTTCAAAGTGGTTGCTGGGATTTGCACTTTAAACAACAAATGGTATTTTTTTGGGTCTATCCCTCCCAGCTAAAATACCTGGACAAAAAGCACGTTGAGCCCTTTTCCTCCTGCAGAATTTCTTCTGAGCGCATAAGTGTTGGGGTTTTGGCCTCTGGTGAGACAACACAAGGTTAATCCTGAGATGAAGCTGCTGGTGGGGAGCAGGGGATGGAAATGGGCTCTGCAGCAGGGTGGGAGTCTGTCAGCCCAGTCTGGGAACTGGGAGCATCTCTGGTGGTCTCAGCCCTGGAGATGTCCTCTCTGCAGGCACTTTCTAAGAGACCAATGCTCCTTTTAGAGCTTGGTTCAGTTCTTTTTTTTTATTTTTGGAAATATTGCTCAAGCTTTGGGCTGTCAGTTGTGCTCTCTCAAGCTTGGTACAAGTGAGATTCTGGTGCTTCCACTGATTTTGGGGAGGAGTGGTGTTGGCTTCAACAGGAAAAGTGGGATGATGAGGTACAAGGGGATACACAGCCAGTTCTGAGCAGAGTTCCTCGGGGAGGAATCCCACAGCCATGCTCATCCTGGTCCTTCTCCTCCAGCTGAACTTTCCACAGCCCACAGCCCTCACTACAATGCAACTTCTCTCCATACCCAACATGGGCTTTTTGTGCAAGGCTCACCACATTTTAGTCTTTGCTTTAGAGCCCTTGGGAGGCTCAATTTGTTCATCTCCAGCTTTTCTCATGTGAGCTGTGGTCCATACAAGAACTGCAGCTCTGTGAGGAGGGACCAAGGGATGCCAAGCCCAGAAAAATTGCTTATTTTCCCAACGTGCAGCTGATTTTTTGAGACCATGGGTTGGTTCTGTTCACCTCCACGGCTGCGGTCAGTGAGATGGAGACATGGATGTGCTCTGAGAGCTCTTTCAACCCCTTCTCATGACAGTGCCTAAATTTCTTTCCTCTGATATCCTTGGAGTTATGCATGGCCCTACCTTGCTGAACTGAGGTTCAGTGTGGAATGTGAGTGTGGAGAAGATGAGCTAAATACCAGTTTGATGCTTGCTTTGAAAAGTGCTCTATAGGAATGGCTGCTTTTGACTTGAGTTTCTAATGAGCTTACCAGGGGAAACTTAAAAATGCAATTTGTTCCTTCTGATTCCTTTCCCTGGAAGTATCTTCTGTGAGCAGCAAATTGTATCACTGCAATTCTTTTTCCTGGTAGAGACACTGGGGTATCTAACACAAGATCTCTTGTATGACCACTTATGACTTTGTGGAGTGTAATGGTCTAGCCTGAAAATTTCTGAGCATTTTTGACTCTAATTTAGACAGGAAAAATTCAAGTCACTTTCAGAACAATTTCAGGAAAAGACACATCATTTTCCTGACATAAGAAACCCTCAGCTTCTCAAGCCATTTTTGCTGAAGGACTCCACCACTTCTATGATTTAGGATGTGTCTCTGTGTTTATATATATATTATATTACATATACATGTTGTATATATACATCCTTGTCATTATAAACAGTACTTAAATCCATGTCCGTAAACATAAATAGATATAAAGTTAAGTACTCTTTATAACAGAGGATTAGTCTGCAGTGACATAATAGGTAGAATTAAAGTATATAACAACCTCCTGTTAGTTTGAGTCTGAAAGGTCCTGTGAGATCCTTGGGGATGGAGAGCACTGCCTGGGCCAAGGTCTCTAATGGCATGGCATCCAATTACACCAAGGCTGAATTTACTCCATTAAGAACTATGTATTTATTTAAGCTGTCATATATCAGCCTGCACATGAAAACAATAGAGCTCGTGAAGATTGCCAGTTTGGAAAGGAGGGGGAAAAGCAAAAAAAAAGGGAGATTATTTTTCAAATTTTCTTCCAAGTTATTGGGATGAACCAGAAGCTTTCAGAGTGCTGATTTATTGCTCTCTGTTAGCGACTCCCCAGGACCCCTCTGATTCTCCAAGATCAACAGCCTCAGAGAAAGCAATACAAGGTGTATGGAACAAAGAGGGGAATAAATTACATTAGCAGTTAACTTTCTTTACAGTTAATATATGTTAATAAATATCTACAAAATGTTTGAGGCTTTGACCAGGAAGCCATGTAAAATAAACTGTAGTCCCACTCTTTTTTTTGTTTTTCCTTTTTTTTATAAGTCAAAATAGATCTAGCTGATGTTAACTGTTTCACAGTGGGGGTCTCGTTCTGGTTTCACACTGGTGTCACTGTTGATTTTGGAGGGGGGCTGTGATCAGAATAAGGACTGTCACTCCCCCTGCCTTCCAACAGGCTGCTGGTGCTACAGGAGCTCTTGGCACTTCCATCCTGTCCTGCTTTGCATCTTCAAAGCACTGGGGAGAGATGAGCTGTTCACCATGGAGCTCATCTGAGGCAAATGAGATAATATGATCCCGTGGAAGAAATGGGAAACCCAAGAGGGAATGGGGGAATTTGTTACTGGATATGTTTGCAAAAGCAACTGAGTGTGCAGCGTCAGAGCTGCCCGCTCCCAGTATAAGCAAAGACTCTGTGGTTTGGTGGACCCAGGGGGTGAGAGCCCAGGAGCTCTTTCCTGTTAGTCCTGCGTGTGCTGAAATATCTTCTCAATCTTTTTCTGACTAGCTGGGCTTGGAAAACTCCAGGCTTTGCTGGCCAAAACACCCCAGTGGTTTTTGTGTCTGTGATATTTTTCTGTGGAGCTCTCCAAATATGAGACAATGGCAATCTCTTGGTCCTTGAGAGCTCCAGAAGAAGTTTCCCCTGTGAGCTCAGCAGTGCAGATGGATGTAATCCATTTTGCTCATTTTCCTCCAGAGAAAAGGGGTGAACAGAGTGAGGTGTTGCTCTGTGTCCAAGTGAAGCAAGTAGCAGAGGGCTCTTGGCTGAGGTTGAAGATGTATTAAAGAGAGAACAAACACCTCCCAGCATTGGCTGTGACCACCAGCATGGGAGAGGGGCAAGAGTGGAAAGCTCTTAGATAGTGTTAAAAACCTCCAAGCACTGAACCACAGACAACTCACCCTTCAGAGACGTGCTAGGTGAAAGCACAGCCAGAAAAACACCCTTGGAGGAGTTTCCAAATTACATGAGGAACAATTTTATAGGAAAGAGGTGACAACATCCTAAATTTTTCAGATTTCTGTAAACACTTCTCCTTGTAAAACAAGTCTCCTGATTGCTCAGCAAAACTCAGAGCTCTAATATTTGGGGTTTGGATTTTTTTTTCTATAACTTGTCTGAATGTTTTCCCTTTTCATGATTTTTTGGTAATAACATGGGAAAGAAAATGAAACATCTCTGAGAAAAGGAAGGGAAAGGAAAGAAATGGGGGGAGAGAGTAGAGAGGAAATGAAGGATTTTCAAGTGAAAGCTAACTTCTGTTATCCAAGCACCTTCCTGCAGCAGAGGGTGCAGACAGGGCATGGGGAGGGTGCTGTGGCCACTGGCACTGAGGCAGTGCAGCATCTTAAGCTGAGCTGAAGCACATGGATCCTGTGATGATGGAGGAGCTGGGCCCACATTTTATCTCTGTGTAGATGTCTTGGCTGCAAAAACCCTGGTGTTTCCCCTTGTCCTCTTATACAAAGGCCAAGAAAAATAATTGCTACAGATTCTTGTAGCTCCTTGCACTCATGTATGCCACACTTCCTAGAAAAATAAACTATCTCAGAAAGGTAACTGAGAATTTAGCTGTACTTAATGGGTGTAGTTTCCTTTTGCCTCCATCCTTGTTTAAAGTCATCCATGGAATTTGGGGCTTGCTATAGGGAAGCAAGTAGCTTTTTCCCAGTTGTGCTTGGATGCCTGCAGTAAATGGTGTCAGCTCCATGGGCAAACCTTATCTGCATCACCACTGAAATGAACATTTTGGTAAACTCAGACAAAATCCCACTGGAATGAAGTTAAACCCTGTTCGTTGGGACAGACCATTCTCCTGAAATGCAGCAGCAAATCCAAATATGTTTTATCAACCATGAATATTTTGTTATGATTAAAAGTTAATTAGTGTTTATTTAGAATATGTGGCTGGCACAGGTGGAATTATGTCAGAAAAAATTGTGGAATTGCTTTGAGGAATGAGCAGGTTCTGGAACAAATTGGTGGTGGAGATAATGTAGATAAATCCAGTTGAGAATACTTTTTTTTTTTTTTTTTTTCTTGGAAAAAAATGAAACAAAGATTCTTGCACTCTGAAAATATGTGGATTTTTTGAGCGACATATCAAAGAGAAGACCTTGTCAAAGTGTTCCCTGAGTTTCATGGAGACAAATGGGGAAAAAATTTTCATTCAAGTTTTACAGTAATCCCACCCAAAACATTGCTGTCATATGGGTATAAATGTGTACACACTTGTGATAAAACAAAACAGTCCCGAAGATTAAAAAAAAAAATATATATATATATATATATAGTGGATATAAAACATATACTGATGCCCCAGAATGCTGCAGATTACACCTGACACGAAGTACAGTTGCTCTTGAGATTCATGATTTTTCAATCAGCTAAGTACATCCTGCATGTTACTGGGTGACCTTCTGCTGAGGAGCTGCTTGCAGGAAAAATTGTGGCCTTGTATCTCCTCGGAAACAAATGCTGGAAGCCAGTCCTGCCAGACCTTGAGTTTTTGAAGTGGACAGTATTGTAGGATTAATTATCCGATACTTTTCCTGATTAGTGTAGTTGTTATGAGTACTTCTGTTAGTGCTTCAAGGACTTAACTACAGTGTATCACAGTGTCACTTCAGTATAATTAATACTCTTTCACTGTAATTGCATAATTAAAAAGCTGTCTGGCTGCTGGTGCAAAACTTTGCTCTACAGCAGCTCGGTTTTCCAAAAGCTGCTCCCTAAAAGTCCATCCCTCCCTGGAATACTTGGGCATAGCTCAGGAGCAGGTACATCCTTCTCTGATAATCTCTCAGATCTTGCTCTTTTATCCCCAGCATTTTGGGAATGTCCTGTGTAAGGCCAGGGGTTGAACTTGATGATCCTTGCAGGTCCCTTCCAACTCAGGATATTCTGAGCTGCCTTCTCCCCACTGGTCTCTGTTCCCTACTCTTTCCCAGGTGGAGTGCAGTCTCTTTGGGATTCAGGCAGTGCAGATCCCTTCCCCAGAGTCTTCCTCAGGTTGTTTTTGCCCTGGTGTGGGAGAGAGGATGAGGTCACTGATTCATTCTTAAACTCCTGGTGCTTAGAGTGAGAATTGCTCAGCCCCTCAAAGCAGATGGGTAGGTGTTGCTGAGGTGCCTGCTGGTGGGAAAGGGTTAAATTCCTTTTTATTCATAATGTGCTTTTGAAACAAAACTTCATGACCTGGCTTTTTTCCCCCTTTTCTTTTTTTTTTTCTTTTCAAGTGATTACACTTTGCCGCATTATAAGGGAGCGAATGCATTTGTGTCTCAGGACCGTACCCTACCAGATACTGACATGTTCAACATCTCCTGTGGCTTACCAAACACATCAGGGATGTGGACCTCCCTCTGTTTTCTCATTATGCCAAATAATGAAATGTGGAAATAATTCTAATCCTTTCTTCTGGTTGTGCTGTACCTCTGAAAATATGATAAACTCAATCCAATTAAAAGTCATTACCTCTACAAGGCTCAGTCTCTATCTATAACCTTTGTTTTATAATTCACTCTGTTATCTGTCTTCATTATAATTTGGTAGAATAGTCATCTTTTATTACTGCTTTCTGCTGGAAAGAGGCATGTGATTTTCAGTGCTACTTTGTGACACATCTCAGTTTAAAACAGTAAAGGTCTACTAATGAGTAAAAAGAAGTTCAGTTACACTGATTTATTACATCGAGATAAAGTTTCATTTGTGATACTGTAGGTTTAAGTAATTGTTTTGATTTTAAAATCTTCTTCTACAGCAATAGTTTTTCACTGTGGCAGGTACTGTTAAAGTGCATTACCTTTTCTGTTTTACCCCAGCTGATACAGATTTAGGTAAATGTTCCTCATCGGTATTTTCTGTGTATAAGTGGCTGGTCTCACTAATTCACATTTAACCTTCTTGTCCTTAGTTTTGTCCTGAGCTGGTTGGCTTCTTGTGTCATGTCAGTGTGAGAATATATGCCATGTTTACCATTATGGCAATCAAACAATGAACAAAAGCTGGTTCCCCTAATCCATTTTTCCTCCCTTAGCAGTGATCAGAACTCAGGGCTAAAAACTTCAAGGCAGAATTTTTTTTTCTCCATGTAGAAAGTCATAAAGAGCATTAGTGAATATGTGTTAGCTGCTGCAGCTCCCCTCAGTTGAAATATCTTACCAAGACACAAATTTAAGCTATTAGTAAGAGTTTCAGCATGCTTTAGGCTGCCTCCCAGCCTGTGTGGATCTCTCCAGACTCCTTGCTAGCTGCAGATCCAGCTCTCAGTATATCAAATCCTACAGCTGGCATTTCCCTCTTCTCTTACCCCCCACTCTGTGTAACCCAGGAAAGGTTTTGAAAGTCAAATATATATTTATTCCATTGAGGAAACTTTATCAACCAGCACCAAAGTTTATTGGCACTAGCTAGTGATATAATGGGTAGTTTAAACCCTGCTAACTGCGAATAATTTTTCAGCCGTGTTTATGATTGCAGCAGGCTCTAACAGACCAGAAGTACAGATAACATAAATATTTCTACCAGAGATGATTGTACTGGAACTATAAATAAAATTAGACTTAACTTGTAAATAAATTCAGTGCATGCCAGCCAACATTTATAAACCTTTGTTGCTGTATGTAGTACAGTAACTTATATGGAAAAGTGCACAGGAACACAAGCAGACAAATTTTACTTTTCGGTTATGCAGGTGCAACTTCCCCTCCACATCAAGGAGAGCAGCTCCTGTGCAAATGAAAGTAGAATTTGACCCACAGTCTCTCAGTGCTGGACCCTAATTAAAAGCCAGCGTCTGGTCCCCATCAGATGCTTTGGACTGTGCTGCTCAATTAGACATGAATGACACTAGACAGAGCACCAAACGCTACTAGTTATTGTAGGGGCTGATGGTGAGAATTGCCAGAGACCACAGGCAGGTCCCTACACAGTTACTATATTATAACTTTGCTGGTCTGGTACCAGTACTTGGCAATGAAATTATCCTCTCTTAAAGATCTGATGCTCTAGAGCGTGTTCAGCTGCTTTTCTCACTTGCCTGTGGACAGATCTCTCCTGAGTGCTTGGTGCTCTTCAGGAACTCCCTTCTCCAGCCAGTATGAGGTTCTGGTTTCAGGGTTGTTTTCTGCAGACACTATGATTTGAGAGGCAAAAGCTGCTTCCCACACAAGAAGTGTTTTTAATGTGAATTATCTGATGTGCACCTTGCCATGAGGCACAGACTGGAGCCACTCGATGTCCTTGGCATGGGGTGCTCCAGAGGTGACCCTGGCTGAGCTCCCACTGCATTTCATGTAGATACTGCTGCCCACAGTGCAGCACAGTGAGAAGCTGGTGATTTATGTGCTCAGGCCACCTCGAGCTGCCTTTTTCTCCTGCCTTTGTCTGTGCAGCTTTTCCTACAACTCCCTCTTCTGCCAGCACGCAGAAGGGTTTGCTCACTGTGGCCCAAGGCTGAGGTGTGGGAGCTCTGCTGGGAGAATGCCCTCTGTGATCAGCAGTGTCACGAACATGAAGGGAAGACTGAAATCTGGGCACCACATTTCCCTCTCATTTTGTTACATTAGTGTCAATCCGAAGAAATGTGAGTAATTTTGGTTAACTCCAGGACAGACGCTGATCTCTTTTATTCCTCGGTGGAAGTCTAAAGTAATTACTTTAGATTTAACAGTTGTGTAAGAGAAATCAGAATCTGGCCTTTGGGGCCACCACATGGGTGCTTTGGTTCTCCTTGCTTTCATTGCATGAGCATGTTTTTTGGGGTTGGACCTTTTGAGTGAGTTTTGGACAGCTTTGGTTTTCTCATGCTTGTCTTAGGGTCAAGTAATACAAATATGCAAAATCCCCGTGTGTTTGAGGGCTAATGGTTGTAAAAGTATTTTTCCTTGATAATTGAAGTAATGATTCAGAACAGCTTCAAGTGCTGTGTTTATCTCTAAATGTGCCTGTAATCTCCTTTGTTGTACAATGGAACTTGCCATTTGTAAAACAGTGTTTCTCTTCCATGTTTTATGATTTTTACCTCACTGGGAATTACTAGCTCTAGTCTGGTTAGAATCTAATCTCACTTGATTAGGTCTGGCCAATGCTTTTCACAATGGGGTCCTGCCTGGGGGTACCAGGCTGTGTTACAATACAAATAATAAATAACCTTCAATAGGTCCAGCTCCACAGAACAGTTCTGTGAAAAGGGAGTGGCACAAACCAGTTTCAGGTACTTTGACTGATAAAGTGTTCAAGTAGAGAAATGTAGCCCTTGGCTGGAGTCCTTCCTGTGCCTGGAGATAGTAATCCAATCTCTAAATGTTTCTAAAGCTAAGGATCCTTCTTTATTTCTCCTCTGGCTCCCTCTGAGCTGTTCCTACCTCGTGTGGACAGTCAGGTGGTTCCCACTTTGTTCACCACTGGCTCCTTTTGAAGCTAATGGGCTTTCTTCTAATTTTCTGCTTTTCTTGACCTCCTATGTTCTAGACTGATGTGGATATATATTGTAATCAATCAGTCTCTGCCTGTAACAGGTTTTTTTTTTTCTTTAATACTTGTTCAAACAGAAATTCAGATAAAGGTGTCCATTTGTATGCAACAGGAAATGCCTGTCTCCTTTTCAGATATCCCTGCAAATAGCCCTGGCTGATTTCCTCTGCACTGAATGGTGATACTAGGTCAAACAAATATAAATGCTCGCTGGTCTCTCTCAGGGATCCGATTTAGGAGTTTGTGGTACATTCAGGACCACCTTCATCTCCTGCAGGAGAAGGGATTCATTCACCTGATCCTACCATCCAAAAGCCTTCATTAATGCACCCTTGCTGAAGGCTGGTACCAGGCATAGTCCACAGAGCTAATGGAGCTCAAAGCTCCTGCTGTGTGATGTAATTCTGCCATCAAACAGAGTTATGTCCTCATGCTGTCTAATCTTTGGGACTAGGGGTCATCTCACCTTTGAGAAGCTGCAGGCATGAAACTGTGTGGCTCTTCTCAGTGCAAAGAGCCACTCTGGTATTTATCTAAGCTCTTGCTTTATCCTGCTCAGAAGGTGATGGCATTCTGAATTAGGCTCTCTAGATGCCTTTGCTTTCAGCCTGCCTCTTTCTTCTGCAATAATCCAGTTTTTGGTTAAATCACTGCTGGCCATGTGCATGAATCCAAGTGCAGAGAACTGCATTTATTGTGCTAGAGTGTTTATCAGTCAGCAGTTGCTTTGGGAACAAACAACCCGAGGAAAGGAAGGACAGAATTCCCTATGGATGTGTTTCTGTTTGCTATGGCTTTGGCCACGGAGTTCTGGGTGTAGGCTTGACCCTTAGAAGACTTAGTGAGAAGTTTGAGCTTAAGGATGCTCTGGGGCATGGATAAGTGTACCAGACCAGCATGTCTGCACACTGTGAGGTGCTGTGGTGTCCTTTCAGCTGCAGCCAGGCACAGCCCTGCAGAGCAGGAGCCCATCACACCTCTGACAGCAGCGCTGGGCTGTGTTCAACCTCTGTCATCAGCACCTCTTACCTAATTGCTCTTGGAGAGGAAAACTGGGCTGAACTAAGAAACATCCTAATGGAAGGAAGTCCTCTCCTCCTCCCAGCCATGCACAGAAGGCCTCTCAGTGTTGGAATGACCCCAGGCCCTGGAGCTGCAGCAGCAGCTTTGGCGTGTCGCTCTCCTGTCCCCACCAGGCACATCCCCAGCCACGTGGGCTCCTTCCTGCTGGTGGGCAAGGTTGTGACAAAAGTGCAAACACAGGTGTCCACCCTGGCCTTTTAGCAGCAATTAACCTTTGCTCCTGGGTTTCCTTTGAAGCTTGCTCATGTTTTTATTGTAAAATAGTGGTGAAGAATTTCTTGGAGACTAATATCTAAAGCTTCCACACAACCTAATCTCATCTGTTCCTTTATCAGGGGCCTCATTTTTTATTTCATCCCATTTATGGTGGGGATCATTACTGGGATTTAAAGAGGCCATCTTGAATTTCAAAACTGGAGTGCTATCTGTGTGAACAATTTGCAGTTCACTGTGAAAATGATGCTTATCAGCACAGACCCTGTGCCTAATTCTAACCTTACAAAGGTTTTCTACCAGTCAATATCCCATGGTTCTGCTGGAAGTCCTGCTGACCCATGTGGGTGTTAAGAAAAATAGTCATATACCTTTTGAAAACTAAGACCAGAAACTTGGTTTGTGTACTTTGATTTTAACAGAGCTGCTTCTATCATTAATTTCACAAATATGTCTTAATAGTCTTCCCATCTCTTGGTCAGTCATAATTCAACTCTGTGTCTATTTTGAGGCTTAAAAATATATTTTTTTTGCTAGAATACATTGCTATTTCAGTCAAAGGACTATTTCAGTAATCCATTTTACCCACACTTAGAGCTTTGAGGCATAGAGGAGTATTATATTTTCCAGAGCTTTCAAGCTGAAAGCCGTGTTTAACGACGACATCGGGTGTGGCTGCTGGAAATCAAAGGAGGCACAATAGACCCAGCAAACGGACTTGTCTCCCTGCCAGGCTTTCAGAGGCCAATTTATCAGCTGCAGGTTTGACCCTATATGGCTAAAAACGAGCGTAGCCAGAATGACTGAGATAAGTATAACTGAGGCCTTTGAGTCTGCAAGAGAGAAATTAAACTGGACTGTCCCTGGGGAAGATGAAACATCTGTAAAGCTGTGCTTGCTGAATGTTTAAGGCTCAGCTTGTAGGCAGGCACTGCTGGCAAGTGGAGCTGAGGAAGGTGGTCCTCTGGGACAGGCACAGAACAGGTCACTGCTTGCTGTGACTTAAATTATTTGGCTGAGATGCTCTGTTATTTTGTGAAGGAGAGTTGACTGTGGGACACAGAGAGCTTTGGTTTTATGGCAGGACAGGGACAAGAGCAGTGACTGTGTGAGATGGGCTTTTTAAGGAGTTTGGGTGTCAGGCACCCAGCTGTCATGGAAAATCAGTGGGATTTAGATGCCTGAAGTTTTTACCCCTGGCGCTCCCCGTCCAGTGAGCCATGTGCTTATCATCATCCAGATCACTTTCCTTGTGTGATTTCTCTTCCTGCACCCCATGTGTATACAAGGGTTAGTTTTTTTTTTTTTTTTTTTTTTTTTTTTGCCCCTGTTTCAAAAACAACTGAAGTCTTTTAGGCAGGACTGCAATCTAAACAATTGGGGGAAGACATCTGAACGGGAGCACGCCTGCCCTGAGTGGATGCAGCATTGCTGCTGGTTTGGAAAACCAGGGAGCACGTTCAAGTTTTGGGGGATGCTCAGGAGGTGTGGATGGACCTGTGTCACCTGTCCCACCATGCTGGAGCATGGCTGTGCTTGGGGGCAGCAGCAGTGCCATGGTGTAACAGAGAGGGCTGCTGAAGGGCTTGTCTCGGTGCAGAGTGGTGGCATCCAGGTAGAGCTGTGTCTCTATCCTTTCCATGCCCTCTTTCCTGTCCTTTGGAGTCCCAGAGAAGTGGTGCTGGGGCAGGAAGGTATGGCTTGGGCTCATAAGGCACAGAGCAAGCTCTCTGCACCAGTGCTTTCACAAGCCCTTGAGCATCATTGCCAAAGCCAGCTATGACAGGTAGGATTTCTGAACCATAAGCGTTGGAAAATCCCTCTCCGTGTCCTTCTCAGCTAAATGGTGGAGTCAGTCAAGATTTTCTACTTTTCAGAATGCCAGGTATTAGGAAAGTGACAAACTAATCAATATTGGGTTCAATTGTTAAAGTGCAGGCAGAGTCTGCCAAACCAGAGGCCGAGGGGACGGGTAGCTGAACTTTCCTGTGACATGTATGAGGTCATAGCCAGTGCCACATAAAAGAAAGAAAAACAGTTCATGGCTGTGAATAAATTGCTCACAGATGAAGAATCCAGTTTGCCAGTCCTGTGATGGGAGCAATCTATTCCAATGATTTGTTATGTCCCAGTGTTTGTCTTAGGCAGTACCAGAAGCATGAAAGTACAGATATAAAACCGTGAGATAATATGTAACAAAGATGTGAGAGACAATGGGCTATGACCAGTTTCCAGTGGAAAAGGCATACGGTGTTAATCTACCATGGATAGTTTCTTAAATGAGCAAGAAATTGAAAGAACACTTTAAAGTTTCCTGTTTCTTCACTGAAACAGGGTCATTCTGAAAGCCAAGCCCAGTGTAACGCTTTCATTTCTGGGCCAACCATATCATGCAAATATCCTCAAGCTCAGGTTTAAATATCTGATCTCTCAGTTTCAGTCCTTGGAGAACAGTATTCGCACCTATTTCAATTAAGCAGAATGAGGTCTGGTGTGTATAAAAACCCAAGAACATGAATAAGCTAAATGGATATAAATAGTAAAGAAGTTTTTTTGGTTAATTTTGCTGTTTTGCTTCTTTTCCATGTGTTGTTGGGTTGAACACTGTATTGCTGGTGAAACGAAAGCCCCTGCTGAAGTAACTCAGAGTTTCTGACTAAAAGGAATTTATAATCAGTCTTACGTTTTAGGTTGTCAAAAATAGTGAGTTTTTTTTTTGTTTTTTTTTTTTTTTCTCTTTTTTGTTTGCTGGCTAAGCCCCAGAGAAGAAGGCTTTTTTTTTTTTTTAATGTGTTTTGGATCTGCTCCAGATTTTTTTGCAACTGTAAGAGGAGAAGGTTCATGTTCTCTATAAGGTGCTGTTTAGATCCTGAACTTATTTTAGACCATTGCATTTCTTGGAGGTCAATGGTAAGACACTGATTTACATCAGCTGAAGCTCTTGCCAAGAGTTGTGTGGTAGGCTGGATCCTTTCTCCAAAGACTAATTGGAGGCCATCAAACTTAATTTTGGCTACTTTAGGTTCAGTCTGTCTCTCTGCAGGACCAGTGAAGCTTTCCTGCTTTTCACTTCTCTTAGATTTCAGTTGTAACATGTAATGCTGGCTTTCAGTTGTAATTTCAAAGCATGTGCAGGGTGCAGAGCTGCATCCGGACCCGACTGGACCGTGGGGTGTGCCTGCCTTTACATCTGTGTGCAATTCCCTCGCCTGTGTTCAGTGATGCAAACCACTTTTGATGCCAGGAATACTGAGAAATACTGTGTTACCCCCAGGCCTACACTAGAGAAAAGGCCCAACTTTGTCCAGGGTGCAAGATTAGTGATTGGTGAAGTCTCCCAAACTGTCCCTTCCATTCCATGTGCAGGCTGAAAGGGTTTCCTGTGCAAAAGCTGTCAAGGTGTTTCAAATCCTGTTGTTTGGCTTTCTTTTCCAGGTGATGAATGTTTGTATGAGAGCTTTCCAGAACTTCCCTTGGGGCAAGTGCCAGAAGCTGATGGAGAGGCTGCAAATGTCCAGTGTCCAACATCCATCAGCATCCAAGAGCCGTCTTCTCCAGCAACCTCCAGCGAAGCTTTCACACCCAAGGAGAGCTCTCCTTACAAGGCTCCAATATACATTCCTGATGACATTCCCATTCCTTCAGAGTTTGAGCTCCGAGAATCCAACATTCCTGGAGCAGGATTAGGGATATGGACCAAAAGGAAGATTGAAGCAGGGGAGAAATTTGGCCCTTTTGTAGGAGAGCAGCGGCCACACCTGAAAGATCCTAGTTATGGCTGGGAGGTAAGAAGCTATACATTCTTTTGGTCTGTTGAGTTCTTATGTGTCTATCTAGAAACACAGAAATATTTGCAGAATTTGAGTCTTGTCCTGCAGCAGCCAAAGAATATCTATGTGCACAAACTGCTTTGTGACCTTTTGAGATTTGTGGATGGAGATGAGCGTAAATTGAAAAAGAAAAAAGTCAGAAATTAATATTGCACTTCATGCATGAAATCTGTCTTGGTGGATATTGACAGGTGATTCTCCTTTTGAGGAAAATGAGGAAAGTGTTGGAACATTTTTGTACCATTTTTAATCAGGTCTTGGATTGTCTTGCATTGTGTCACTGGGCGAGGGATTTGCAAAATCACTGTATTATGAGTTGGAAATGAAACTAGGTGCTGCTTTCAGGGTTGTGAATTGCCACTTCCTGTCAACAAAAATTAAATAACCCTTAAATCTTGTGTTGTATGGCTAAACTTGCTATTGTTAGCAAGTTTATAGCACCATCTTTGTGCTACTAGGGGGCTTCATAAGCTGGGGGGGTTGATCCTGCTTCCGTTTAACTTAATGGGAATTCTGCCATTCATTTGGTGGAGTAGGTTTGGATGCGAGGGCCATACCCAGCACACGTGGGAATGGTGTGGTTCATGTTACTTCTGCAGATGCTTTGGGAAATCCTTTTCCTGAAGAAGCTCATGGACTCCCTTGGTAAATGCAGGTGTTGGGTCTTGCTTTCCCTGCCTTCATTTTCCTTGCTGTGCTATCACTGAGGATCTGTCTGAGCTCCTGGTCCATGGTCAGGTCAGGGTTTCAAACATCAAGTGGTGCTGCTGTTGTGATATGATGTAACAAATGTTCCTGCGTGGTTTTATTCATGTTTTAACAATGTGCAGTAGGAACAGAGCACAATCTCTGCTTTCCATCTGTACGTTTCCTTTGCTCTCTGATAAGGGGAGCCACGCAGGGTTTGCATGGCTCTCCAGGGGCATGCTGACCTCTGGAGAGATGGGAGTTCATTTTCCCAGGAAAAATGGAGTTTGGCTGTGGAGCAGAGCCTTGCAGATATGGTGGAAAATGGAAGCTTGATTTGCTCTTAACTATCCATAAACACTCAGGGAGTTCATTACAGAGTTTCCATCCAGCTGTTTAAACTCTTGTGAGACCTGTGACAATGTGACAGAATAGTGTCAGGAGAAATCATAGACTTGGCAGCACTCTATTGAGCTAACAGGCTGTGATGCAATATAATTGCTAGTGAGAAATCTTTATTATTTGGAAAAGGCACCAGGAAACCATAAAATCTGACCTTTAACCACGCCACAATTAAGCTCAAATATTGATAACAGAAATTAAAGCAAAACTGTTGATACATGGCTGTAGTTGCAGGTTTAACTTTATTCCAAAATCAGGGTATTTTAGACTGGACACTCAAGTGGTGTAGGACAGGATAATCCCACTAAGACTGAGGGAAACCCATCTAGCTTTTCACATGCTTAGATG
Organism: Oenanthe melanoleuca; assembly: GCF_029582105.1. NCBI lineage: Eukaryota > Metazoa > Chordata > Aves > Passeriformes > Muscicapidae > Oenanthe > Oenanthe melanoleuca. The sequence goes on along the minus strand of NC_079343.1, from coordinate 16,055,699 downwards.
CTGGCAATATGCTATGATATTAGAGACTGGTTTTCCTCCTTGAAATATTTCAGATTTTGGGGTCTGTGATATTCAGACAAGAAATGAATATCTTGATATTGTTGGAAGCCCAGCTGGCAGCCTGAATCTCTTTCAAGCTGCAGGACTCGTGCCATTTGAATAGTGTTATTTATTCGGGACATCTGGGGCAAGCTATTGAAAAGTGTTGGAGCAAAATCACACAAAATCAGCAGTCAAGTCCTTCTGCAATTTGGTCACTCACCCAGAAGCATTCAGTGGTGCTTAGAGGAACTTGAAACTGAATATTTTTCCAATAAATGGGTTAAATATATTTACCGTAGTTGAAGGGAGACAAAGAAAGTCTGGTTACCAGAGTTTACACAGTGACTAAAATGGCACATAGTGATGGTTGAGGCTGAAGGAGGGATGTGGGGAAACCTGGAAGTGCAGTGATGCTCATTCCAGCCCAGATGCTCATCATCACACTCCTCAGGGATCCACCACTTCCTTGGCCTTTGCTTTGGATATTAAAGGGGGAAAAGCTGATACTGGTGTGTGGGTTCAGACAGTGCTAAAGGCAGTGTAGGATGGTGAGGAAAACTATCATTTACTGAGGTTTAAGTATGATCTTGAAATTTAAGCTTTTCTGGTGCTGTTTTGTTCTGCTTAAATTGGCACTTTTGAGAAACAATGTGCATGCCCATCCAGGTGCCAACAAATCAGTTAACAAATGAGAATTCATTCTGCTGTTGCTGATAATTAAGGTGAAATTTCATTTCAGTCTTAAATGGAGGAAGGACAGAACTAAAGTTTCTGTGTGGTGCTGGGAGTGGCTTTTAAGTGACTTTGTAGCATGAGAGGTTTTAGAATCTTCCCACTTGTTTGATGAGTGAATTGTATTGATGCAGATTGTGACATGATGCTCTCTTAGGTTTCATTACCTGTAATTCCTAGGACAGCTCATGGTGCTTTAGAAGCCAGCTGGTGGCTTGAGAAGGAGGGATGTCCCAACCTGTCCTGTCCCTGGTCCCATTGGCCAAAGAAAGTGTTTGCTGTGCCCAGGCATACTCATTTCTTCAATTCTTTCTGCAGTGCTCCAAGAAATGGTGGGGTTGCTACTATTTGTGTACTTGTAGATTCCCCTGACTGCAGAGAGGATTATTAAGTTATTAAAAAACCCCAATCTTTTCATTTTATCTGAGTTTAAGCTGGAACAGTGAATGTACAATGGTGTTTGGCTTTCAAAGATGATGAAGTCTTTTTTTGAGGAAAACAAGCATTAAAACAGTTTTGGAAGGAAAGATGGACATCTTCCTCAGCCTTTTTCTGATGCTGCACATATTATTCATTTAGTTATGAAACATTTGCTCCTTTATTGCAATTGTTTATTATTGCTAGATAGTCAAAAATCTTGTACTAGAAAATTTTAACCAAAAACCCTACATTCACCTTGGAGAGAAGAGTTTACAGTTACATATAAATTTGGACTCTAAGAACATTTTTGGAAAAGACATTTTTTTCCCTTGCAAAAGCTTGTCATAGTTTTGGCTGTTTCCAGCTGTGGGATACTTCTGACTTCCAGTTTTTGTGACTGATATCCATCTGAGTTGATATTGGAATAAGCCTGGGAGAGAAGTGGAAGCTGGGGGAACTGCTGCTGTTAAATTCTGTTAAATTCTGCCAGGCAGTTGATGATAAAGAAAAATTTTCTGCGGGAGGCTGAGGAATTTCATGGAGCCTGTTCCTACATTCCCCTATAGCAGGACTCCCTATGGGATCAACACAGAGTCCTGTCAGAGCAAGTCCAAGAAAACAATGTCTATTGTGTCCATTTATACAGTTCAGCCATAAAACACACTCTTGGACAAAAAGAATTTGTTGTGATATAGTTGTGCTTGGGTCATGATTAGAATGCCGTAGATCAGTTTAAATGAAAAGCCATAAATTCGAATTTTATCTCATTTTGTGGGGCTGGAGCTGAGCATTATCTAATCAGGTATTGGTTAGCTAAAGTACAAATCGAACAGGGGGTCACTGGACAAGGGGAAAGGTCGAGCTTTTTTGCAGTTTGTCACAGAGGTTTTAGTATTTGCCGGCAGCCCGAGTATCCGCGGGGGTCGCGAGGCTGTTGCTCGGCGCTTGTTTGAAAAGGGAAAATTGACTGCTGCTTAATCAACAAAGAAAACAAGCTTTTAAGGGATGGCAGTAATTTCTTTTAAACAAAAGCAAGGGAACACGAATTTAGTGATTTCATCGTGGTTCATGCCCTGCTATGAAAAACAAGTGGGAGGGGGTTTCAAAGCAAGGCTTTGAGCAGAGCACACGCACCTACCTCTGGCCAGAGGACAGCCAATATCCAAAATCAGGTCTCTTGCTGCTCTAGAAAACTCAGTCTCATTCATGAGAACAAATTCTTCAGTGCTCTCTTGATCCTAAACTTTTATTTCTTTACTAGGAGGGCAAAACCAGGAGCAATAAACTCTAATAAATCAAACCTGTCACAGAAGTAAAAAAATATTTTAGAGCTTTATAAAGCAGCATATAATCTGTTTATAGAGCAGAGTATATTTTCCTGTCATGCCAGTGAGGCTGAAAAACAACTCATATTTGGTAGAGTATGCTTGAGCTGATGCTATTACTTCTAAATGGAAATTAGGAGACCATTTGGCTATTTATTTATGTCTCCTCTAACATTTTTCATGTGAGTCCTTGGAGAAAATGGCACAGCTTCCTAAAAATTGCTCTGCTTCCCACTAGTTTGTGGGGACTGGAATAGTTTCAGTTTGAAGCTTTAATTCTGCACTCTTTTGCTCTCTTTTGGCAGTTTCAAAAATTAAATTTATTTGAGATTCTGGGGTTTAGGTGTACCACATATTGTTATGAAAATTAAATAATGCATTAAAAAAAAGTATTGGCTTTTAAAGGTGAAATCTAATATATATGCTTCCAAATCTTGGTTGGAGCTCCTAAACCAATAGCTTGGTTCTCTTAACATCCAAAAACTTCTACTGTAATCAGTGGGAGTTACCAACTCCTATGTACAGATGTTAGCCCCTATTTTTGGGTCCTCCTTAGGAAAAATCTGTGCTAGAATGTTGAAAGAAGTATTTTTTGTTTGTTTGTTTTGTTTTTAATAACAACACAGCAAAAATTCTTGTCTTCTACATAACTTAATGTGGAATTCACACATCTTAAAACCTGAGTTAAGCTATTCTTAATAAACAGTGACAGTGCTGAGGGAAATAACTCCCTTGTAGTCAGGAAAATGACTTTGGGAGAAAGCAGTAGATAATGTTTTTTTTTTTTCAAAAAGAAAAATAGAAGGAACAAAGACTTCATCACTTGCGAATATTTTTCTTTGGGATATGGAGTGTGTCCTAGTGTTAAATAAAAAAAACCCCTTGATTTTCTGCTGTTGTTTGACACTTTCACACTGCCACTGGTCTGTGACTTTTGCAGACCAAATCTTGGCTTTTGCTTGAATTGTTTTCAACAGCATTAACATGCAAAACAGCACCACACTCAGCCAGGTGGTTGGAAAGCAGGAAAGTATAATGCAGATTCCTTTCCTAGGTTTTCTCCTTTCATATGGATTGCAGCACTATAGAGACCCCAGGGATTTTTACAAAATTATTTTTGAAGCAAAAGCAGAAACAAGGATGTGGGCTATTCTGTTATTTGGAATTAAAAAGGAATGATTTTTTTTTTTATGGTGGGAAGTGGGGCTGCTTTTTGATCAGCACAAGACCAACCTTCTCCCCCAGATCAACAGATCATCCACTCCTGGCAGCTGGGGGTGACATCCTTACCTTGTCTTCAGCTCATAGGTGATGTTTTATCCCATTTGGAGCTCAGCTTTGCAAGGCATAGAGCGCTCTGGCTGAGGTCCAGCAAAGCACTTAGGCACGAGCTTATCATCCACAGGATTACCCAGGTGTTGGAGTTGAGCACGTGCTCTGCTGCCGTGTCAAGCTCTCGGTGAGGGACACATGGGATGGAGCTCACACCGTGTGTCCTCCTGGGGTGAGAGTGCACCAGGCTGTAGGGACAGAGCTGTGTACAAAAAGGACATTGCTGTGAGTGTTACCAGTCTGAATTCTTCTGTTGTTTGCATCTGGGGCTTGTGGTGAGGCCAGACGTGGTGCAGCAATAGGAGTCCCTGCAGCAAGGCAGGCAGAGAGCTGCCCTCAGAAGGGATGTCAGCACCATGCTCCAACCACCTCCCTGGACTTATCACCAGCTTTCTCCCTGCCTGGAGAGCACACAGTTTATAATTGCAAATGAGCAAATATTAGGTCCTTGAATAGCAAGATATGAGCAGGTGGACTTGTCATTCAGTTTGAATTAAATGTATTGACAGCAAAGGGGAGCTGTTGGTCGTTTTTGGTTTTTTTTTTTTGTTTGGGTGGAAGATGGTGAGGATAAGGGGGATCATTCAGCATTAATACATGTTGTCTTTCTTTACTATTCTTTAGTTCCACCCTTCAGTTCCTCTAATTCTTTGATTAATATGATTAAGTATATTGCATGAAGTAGGTGGGATGTGACACTCTGTTCTTTTGGACAAAGACCACAACCTTCCCTTGGTCAGGCAAAGGAGGGGAGCACCAGTTCTGCAAAGCTCTCTCCCTGGCTGGCCAGGGGAGCTGCTCTCAGAGATATCAGACTGATATGACACCAGGGAGCTGGGGCTGCAGTGGTTGCTGGAAGGGAGGTGCCCTCACCCCTGTCCTGAGCCAGCTGTGGCACTGGGGCTGTGCTCAGGGGGCTGCTGAGGCTCTGAGCCAACACAAGGTCAGTGTGGCAACAGCATCAGGAAGAGGCTTTCAGCCAGTGCAGGAGGCTGAGCAGCTGTTGGCGTGGCACAGCTGTAAAATCTCACAAAAGCTTTTGTCCCAAGGAGGTGGAATGGGCTGTGTAGAACTGACTGTTTCTCCACCCACGGTGGATGCTCCACCGTGTCCTTGACCTTGGGGGCGGGAAATTACACATTTCATGGCACGGTCTAAACCACAGGAACCTCTCTGTAGGTCTGTGTGTGCATTGCCCACAAAGCCACTGAGGTTTTAATTTAATCAGGAGGAGCATTAACTCCTGAGGGAAGCAGAGTGAAACCATAAAGGTCAAGTGGACTTAGAAGTAGGAAGGGGAGAAGGAAGTTTTGTTACGTTCTTCAGAGCAGAACTGAGAGGATGTCTCAGGAATTTGTATTTCTCTTCAGAACAAAGAGATTTTTATTTATTTAAATGCTACCAAGGTAGGTTTTAAGTTCATTCTGTCCAAGCAGGTAAGAGCATTAAAATAATAGAGACAAAAGCTTCAATTAGAGTAGATTTGAGATTATCAAATTGCAAAGAAAATAAATGAGATATGCCAGACATCCCTTTAAAAGACAAAACTGATAAATTGAATTTAGCCATTAAGAAAGACAACATCAGAAAGAAAAATAAAAAATATTAAACTGGAGAGAATAATAATTGCATCTAATAGAACTGACAAACAATCATAATTCTTCCCATTAAATAAATATGTTATAAAAAATTTATTATGAAATGCCACATTATGCAAGCCAGGATTCAAAGATGAGTTCTTTGCATTAAGTACAGTAGATGCCATTAAGGAAAACAGTCAATATGTCACTAAGCCACGGCCTGTAAAATTAAATTGATTTGGTAAATGTAAGTAAGATAGATCTGTTTGCTTTCATCATCAATTTTGAGTGGGTAAACAGGTGATGTCACCAACCTGGGAGCGATAAAGATGCAGGACCATCTGGAAAGCTTTGTGATGGATGGGCAACTGCTTTTGGATAGTGACAGTGCTGTGGTACTTTGTCACTTGGGATGCAGTACTTAATAACTTTTCAATACCATCATAATAAATTTCACTGCCTTATTAATATAGAAATGGTGAGTTATTACTGTGATGGCTATTGTAAATAACAAGAGATGCAGCTGTCAGGAGCTGATTGTTTGGGCATGTTTCTTTAAGCAACACAGTTGACTTGGGATAATCAACGTATGTCTATATCAGCAGAGTTTATTGCTCTTGTCAAAAGAAAAAGCAGCATTATTCAAAAATTATATGAAGTCCATAATAAACAAGTTTAATATATTATCAGACTTTTCCTATAAGTTTCCTAACATGGGACAATAAATCACTTTTAATAATGCCTTTCTGTGTACAATAATATCCTTATGCTGTAATAATGTCCTCTCCTAACTATTCACCAAACAGAACTTCTGAAAAAACATAAAGGCATCTCGCACCCATCAGAACACTTACAAAATTAAATCTCCCTATTTCATTAAAAGGCTTCTTCTGATACAAAGCTGATGGGCTCTAGCTGTGTCTCTCTTTTTTCTGTTTTAATTGAACAGATGTAGTTAAAAGTAATCTACGACAAAGAAATACAGACAAAATTGTAACCATGTGTCCCTAAACACTGGCAGGAAAGAGCATCTGTGGGTGTTTTATGAAAGCCCAGCACTGCTCCGTGACATTGCTGCTAATGTCACCGGGCTGAGGACTGGAGAGAAACAAAATGCATAGATAGCTGTTAGCAGAAGATGAATTACCAGATCAATCATTTAGCACCATTCAGGGTATTACACCATTGTTCCCCGGGAAGATAATTAAATCAATGATGTCTTTCTTATTTGTGTAAAGAGCCACGAACTTGCAAAGAATATCCAAACCTCCTCAAACATATTATTGCTGGATTTTTCCTTTTTTTTTTTTTCCTTTTTTTTTTTTTTTTGTTTAAACCCTACTGACTTTGCCTTTCAGGCTCTAGCTTTGTCCCTCTTTTCAATTAAATGTCTCTCCACCATTTCTATGACTGCTGAAAAGAGAGCCAGCAGTCTATTAACAGGCAATAAAGTTCAGGAAGCCTAAGACTAGTTTCTTGGGTCAGAGGTGAAAATTGCATACTAAATGAAACAAAGGTGTGTCTTGATGGCTCAACAAGCAGTGGAGAGAGGAGCATACATGTGGGCAGGAGGAGATGGTCATCATTAAACAGAAGCAAATGAACACAGGAGTTGGGGTATGGCAAGATGCTTATTAACCCAGAGGAACACGTGCTCTTCAGCAGACACAGCACTGAGGTTTGATGTTTAACAATAGCATTGCAATCTGGGCATTTGGTTTAATAATGGCATCATAAAACTTGAAGAACAAAATTAAAAGCCCATATTTTGTTTGCTAGAGGCTGCAGATTAGGATGTGTTCATCAGACACATAAAAAAGAATTCTTATTTGGAAATAAAAGTAGTAATTGGCTAATAGGGTATTTCTACCCCAGAGAGCATTAATAAGGAGCTTTATTGTCGTGACAGCCCTTGTGTTTCCTGGCTGAATGGTAGGTGGCATGCACAGGAGTGAGGACAGAGGTTGTCATAATCCTGCCTGACTTTGGCTCATTAATTTGGGAAAGAAATGCAAATGTTAAGTGGCCCTTCCTGTCAAAGCACAGACCTCACGTTTAGTGTGGAAAGATGTAAAAGAGCCCACAAAAAGCATAACATTTCATCAGGTGAAGCCTATGGTGTAAGGGGGCTCTGGTGTATAGTGGGTTTCCCAAAGTGTTGTTCTTAGTCTTAACTTGATGAAGTGTATTGGCAACGTGCACACAGTGGGCTGTGCTGGAGAACTGGTGTGGAGCTGCTCAGGAGTTCCAAAAGGAAAATCAGTGCCCTCCTATCTTCTTGAAATTGCCCCATGTGGCCAAATGGGTTCTCCAAAAATGTAGCTATTTGCTATGTGGGTGTTTTACTAAAAAATTAATCTGAATATTAATATTTTCTAAGAGATTTGTGGTGAGGGTATTTCAAAACTGTGGGAGTAATGTTGATTTTGAGCAAAAAAAGGTAAAGCTCTCCTGGAGGGGAATATGGAAGTTTGGGGATGGAAAAGCTTCAGCATTACTGTATTTTACAGAAATTATTCTGTAAAGGTAAATTGTAAGTATTGATCTAGTGATAATTTTCAAATAAGGCAAAATTTGCATGGGAGTATGGAGAAAGTGATTTTTCTTTCCAGTCTTAAGTTGGCATCTACCTGTTTGGAATATGTACATGTATAGGCAGACAAATGAGCAGTTAACAAGGAGGAGAGAAAGCAATTTTTCTGTCTTTAGTGCTAAACCCAGAAATGACCCTGCAAAGCAAAATGGTGTGGATGGCTGGGGTAAGCAGCAATGTACTCAGTGCCTTGTCTTTGAAAAACACCTCCCCTCTTGCACAGAGAACTGTGTTTTACTATTTCCCCTCAGTTAAGACCATGTGAAGAGGCCTATTTTATTATTTGTTTGTAGATATGCAGTCTCAAATTGCATTTTCATCTCCCTGCTGACCCTGGGCTGTGCACCTCTCTTTACTTACCCTCTTCTCCTCTTGTAATGGGTGCTGCTGTTCTCCACATTGTCCCAAAGCCTTGAAGTCAGCAGGAATTCTTTCCCAGCCTTGTTAAACTTCCTTCTTCTCAGCTTCTTCCAATCTTCTCTAAGTCCCATCTATCTCTGCCCTTTATATCTGGCCCTCATCTTCCTCACTTTATTTCAGTGCCATAATTGCCTCCAGCACTGGCTGTGCACATGGTTTGCTAACTGGGCTCTGACTGCCTTTGAATGGCTGCATATATTTTAGTTTTCTACTGCATCTTTTCCTTTCTCAGCTCTCCTCATGTCAAGATTTTGGTGTACCTCAATTCATTTAAGCTTGGGGCTTTCCCTCTGTGGACACACTTTGCTTATTCCTTCCCACAAACTCTTCCCTCTGCTTGAAATATCACCCTTGGCAAAGCAGCTCAACCCCTACCAGTGTGGACCCTCATTATTCCCTTTCAAAAGCTGATTTTCTCAAGTCATCTCACCAATTTGATGGCTGGCATTGTTGCAAAAAAAGGCAACATCTCAACTTCCCTCATTAAAGCCTTTTTCCCTCACACTAATGCAAACAGAGATGAATAAAACATGTTTTAGGCAGATTTCACAATAGTTTAAATAATTATTTGAAGATTATGACTTTAACAGAAGTTTCTGTGTGTAAAGAAACCCTCTTGGTAGGTATTTAGCTCAGGGAGAGTGACTTGTTTGGCATTTGCATTCAAATACTTTTGTGCTTCTGGAGCATTTTTAAGACTGGACTATCTGATCCCACCACCCATGACAACAATGCAGAAGTAGAAAATGAAAATTCTGTTTTTTCAGCCCCAGCATTCCTGAATAAAATTTAGCTGATTGCAACGGTATCATTTTGGGTGAGATTTTTAGTGGGTTTGAGTTTGAATGGGTTTAGAATAGGTGCTTGAGCAGCTTTTGTCCCCATGCAAATGCCCCCGCAGCAGTGGAGTCAGGAGGAGTGAAATGATGACCTGAAACAGCAGACGGCTCCAAACAGAGCTGGATTAATGTGAGATGGGGCCCTGGTCCCGTCCAGCCAGGAAGGTTTCACCAGCCTGGAGGTGCCCGTGCCCTGTCCCATGCAGCATCCCCATCATCCAACCCACCCCAAAGAGCCCCTGCTCCTCCTGCAGCTCAGAAACTCCCCAAGTGCTCTCCAGCAGCACGGTGAGCCCTGTGCCACGCTGAGCAAAAAACAGCAGAGGGATTAAAACCCAATTTGCCCCTATTCTGATGGGCTTTGTCGAATTTTTTATGTGTAACTTATGTGTTCGATGTGTTTGGAAAGGCTCAGTAGTACTGTTCCTCCTCCTGTGATATTGCCAGGCTGGCTCTGTAATGCTGAAGAAGGAAAAAAAAAACCAAAAACCCAGCCTTAGTGTTGGGAATTATAAATAATTTGATGCAACAGGTTTAAGTTACCATTTTTGTGGTGAAAAGAAAAGCTTAGCATGATCCAGATTTTCCTTGGTTTCCTCCCATTCTGCTGAGAAGCAGAGGTATTCACATTTCTTTGTCTAACAGTTTTATAATGTCTTAAGAGATTAACAGTGAGCATGAATGAGGGGCTGAGGATTAGACGACAAAAAGCCTGAGCCGTCCACTACCTTGTTTGCACATTTTACATTTTTCAGCATTGCCGAGCGAGTATAGAAACTAAGGAAAGATAATAAGGACCAGAGTCCCAAAAGTGTTTAGTGATTCAAAAAAATTCAGATGCCATGTCAGAACTGACAGAATGATGGAGCATTATGTGGCAGGACCCACTTTTTTGTCTTAGGGTAAGCTCTTGCCCTGAGTGAATGCAGATGTTATCTCAGGATCCCAGACAGACAGTCAGTGAAATGTGACAAGCTGTCAGCAAAGTTACACTACGTTGAGTTTGCTAAAATGTCCCAAAGCTTTATACGTGGCCTTATTTTATTATTGTTATTATTTTTTATATATACATATATATATATATATAACTCTTAGTTCAATCAGTTGGGAGGTTAAAAAAAAAAAAGGATGAAAAAATAAATGGTTACAGTAACCTCCCCAGTCAGGGATCCTTTGAATGGTTCAGACGTGGCTGTAAAAGTTTTTTAAGAGTAGGGGGAAAATGATTATCTGAAATATTTGGAAGGTTACGTTGGCATCAGTGAGATTTGTGAAGGCAAAGCGCAGGGGTATGGCTGTTAACCACATGTCAGAGTGTGTCAGTCATTCCCAGAATGATTTGGGCATTTACCCCTGTGAAATGCTTAGTCAAATCAGTAATAGCAGCCAGCAGAAGTAAACCTTGCCTGTGCTCAGCTTGGTTTTCCCTTTAGCAGGGTATCAGCTTCAAAACAGGGGAGTTATAAGCAATTATAATTCTTTTACTGCTTTTTTTTTATTTTTTTTTTTTTTTTTAACCTCAAAATTAGATGCAAACAAGCTGGTAAAATTGCAGACTGAATAGTAAAAAGGACGTCAAGTGAACTGATTAGAACATGCTCAGAAAATAAAAATATATGTCAGGGCAAATCAATGCAAATGATCTGAATTCAGATGATCTGAAGACATACTGAGGCTCAGAAAATGACTTTTGTTTTGAGTTTTGGGTCTGCAAGAGATATTTGATTTGTAAATATTGTAACAAGATACAAGCATTTAAAATTTTGTGTAGCAAAAGAAGGGCTCCGTTTTCCATAATCCAAAATATTTAACTTCCAAGGAATATGAAGGGAGGTGATGATGCTATTTATATGCCAATGTACTTCCAGGATTCTGCTTGCTGTTTTCTTCTTTTAATACTTCATTATGTAGAAAATATAAATATAATGTAGGAAAGTTAGATATTTTTACAGATGCAATCGATTTTCACTTTTGAATTAGGACAGACTCAGATTCAAGCTTTTACATAATTAGAGGACAGGGAGCCTAAAATCCTGATGTTTTCAATTTATTTCACAGCTTTATTTTAACAGTATATTTCCTTATATGGGTGAGTAGATTTTGATTTGAAAATGCTAAAGTAAATTGCATATCTCTTTTGTAAGTAATTATATATATCATTCAGAGAAACCCCTTAATAGTCTGTATTCTTGTCTTATTACTGTCAGCTTAAGCCTAAATTTAATGAGAAGGCTGTTTATAGTGGCACAAACTAATATATTTTGCTGGAATAGAAGTTGCAGTACGTTTGTTCTCCTGGAAGCAGAGCAGAATAATGCATGTGATTTGTAATCAATTTAGGTCTGCTTTGGAATAAGATGATCTTGCATTATTTGTTTCCATACACTGAAAATATTAATTTACTTCTAGAGGCAGGGGAGAAAGGGAAACGTAGGCAGCCACAATTTAGTGCAATTTATGTTACAACAAAATGTATTACCAGCCAACACAACAACCTCCCGGACTGGGAAAAATGGGATGCAAAGACACTTAGGAGATAACATCTCACAGAGTGTTTTTGCAAAAAAAAAAGCCCCAACAACCCCTCGAAGTAAACAATCCAACTAAATTATGCATATGGAGGAAATGATTGAGAATATGTTTAGCTGGTAATCGCACTCATGCCGAAGTTTTAAATTTCATCTGTCTGCTCAGATCTATTGTGATCCATTAAGTGGCTTCCTTTTTTTCCGACAAATTGAATGCTGCAACTGCAAGGAGCTCTTTTGTTCTTTTAATTCAGTCAGCATGGAAATGATTTTCTCATTTCAGGCCCTTTTCTGTCCTCTCTTCATTGTGTCAATAAAATAGAGTTGTGCAGAGCTGCTCTAATCAGCTTAGAGTGCTAATTCATTGCACTGGGATGCTATCTGGGTCTGGCTACAGGTGGGCACTATAAGGGGTCAGTCTCCAGGGGAGTCTAATTGTGTCTCTCTTGGGTCTTGTTTGCAGAATAACTCAAATCTCAAACCCTGGCTTAAGAAAGGAAGGGAAAATGCACAAACATAGGAGTGCAGGGGCACAAAACATCTCTAGATGCACCACATGGTCTCATAATTGTTTTTGTTTTGACACTGGGGAAGGCTTCAGATCAGAGGAAAATTATTAATAAGAAACTTTGTAGATCAATTTTAAAAATTATGTAGGAATGTGGTCATTTTGAGATGCAGGTGTGCAAGAGGGAAAGGAATGCCTTGGTGCTGGTGAGGGGTTTGGGGGAAGTCTTGCCTCTAAATTTTTGAGGCTTTCAAAAGGCTGACTAAAACCAAGAAAATATTGAAACAACAAATCCCTGCTGCATGTGCCAGTGGTGGTTTTGAGCAAGGTTTTTGCCCGAGGGCAGGTTGAGTATGAGGGAGTCTGAGCCCCCATGGCAGCCCCTTCCTGCCAGCCTGGAGGGGCTGTGCTAGGTGATGCTAGCAGCAGGAGGTGATCTTTCTGCTGGGCACTTCGGGTCTTGTGTTGGGTTATACCAGAGAACAGATTGGGAACGGCCAGGAGAGGATCAGTACGAGGGGAATGGAAACCTTGTGTTTGCCTTCTGCCCCAATATTGTGCAGTTTGGCCTCAGAACTGTCCCTGGCATGAGACAGGCAGGCTGCAGGCTTTGCTGGTTTGGTTTTGGGCTTTTTTAATTGGTGTTTTTGTGTTTACCACCAACCACAAATAAAAACATGAGAAAAGAGGCACTGATGGTGAGAAGGGAATTCCCAGTGAATCTCCTGTTTCTTGCCACCTCGTCCCAGGGTGGCAGTGTGGGAGCATCTGCCCTGGGCTGTGTCCTTGTCTCTGCCATTCCTGCATCCCTAGGGCATCTCTTTCATCAAGCACTGAGCAGAAACTGCCCAATTTCCCAGACAGCCATGCTGGATGCTGCCAAATATCTTCCTGAAGCAAGGCTAGCAACCCCAGCACAACTCTGCTCCCAGCACTTGCTATGCAAGCCAACAGAGGTGGCCACAGATGAGTTATAGGTTTCCTACCAAAAATTTCTCAGCTCCATAAGGATGGCAGAGCAGCCTGGGCACATCCCCTGGCTGGGGAGGAAGGACATGGCTCATGGCAGAGCAGCCAGTGACTCTGTGGAAAGAAAAATGCAGTAAAAGTGCTAAAGAAAACTGAACAAATCATAAATTTCCTTAATAGCGTAGCAAGAGGTGAAAGGCTGTTTATTTGGACAACATTTTGCTTTTAAATTAGCATGAAGATTTTCCCACAGAGTGCATTTCCCTTGCCCATAATTGCTGATGCCAAAAAAAAAAAAAAAAAAAAAAAAAATTAAATTTTTAAGTTCTGAAAAAAAAAATACTGGGTTCCTCCCAGGCTCTCCTTTTGCCTCAGTGTTACTGAGATTCTCGGTGGTTTGTGTGCAAGAAAAGTGGACAGGTCATGGCTGTGGCACGTGGCCCTGGGGCATGGGCAGGTCCTCTCCTAGGGCACAGTGGATTTGGGGATTCGGGATGTGACAAAGTCTCCCAAAAGTTGATGAAAGAGAACAGAGAAGCCAGCACTGGCTCAGAAATGCAAAATGGGCTCTGCAGGGCATCAAAGCCTCATCCTTGGCTACTTCCATACCTGCAGTCCTCCTTCTCTCCAAACTCAGCCTGAGTCTGGGCAGGACTGCTCCCCACCAGTGATTTCCTACGGGAGCTGTTGCTCTATTGTGGTTTTGTGGCAGAGCCGCCACCATGAAAATTAATTAACATACCTGGAGACACCCCTGAGCAGGAAATCATAGTGCTGCTCTGTGATTCAGGGGTGAATAGGATCCTTCCATTATCAAAAACTCCATCAGGGAAGAGGAAATTAAGTTCCTAATTAGACAGTGTCCAAAGGAAGAAGTGAGGCATTGAAGAGATGAAGAAAATTGAGAGGTAGCTGATGCCCGTATCAGGCTAATGATAGAAAAGGAAATAGTAGAGCTTGAAAGGTCACTGACCTTATTAGGCTTGGAGAAAAGTAGTAGATCTTCAAAAGCTTTCACCTATGATAGGTTGACAATGTGTGAAGTTCTCAAGATGGTCAGAGAGGAAAGACAGCCCAGAAAGAGCATGGGAACAAATTAGGTAGATTACAGTGAGCTGCAGAGATACAGCATGAAAAGCATATTTAGGAAAGAGAGGAATTCAAAGGAGAAACAGACAGAAATGTTTCATTTCTTGCTGAGATCTATTTTCACTAGGAGTACAGGATTTTTCTTTCCCACTTAGTAGTTTTATTTTTTTATCATCAATTAAACTTGGTAATGATCCCTCACTGGGTTTAACATTTCCCTAATGAACTATTTGCTTTCTTCTAAATTGAAATATTTCAGACGTAGCCAACTCTGAATATTAACTTCAGTGAGATGAAGATAGTGTTGCTAACAATAACTTCAACATTAGTTTCTGAATACAAGAACACTTAGTGAAAGCATTGCAGATCCCTTAGTGGCAAGAGACTTTTACCTTGGAATACCAAACCTGGCCAGCTGCAAGGATTTTAAAGGCTGTTACAGGCTATTTTCTCAGTAGGTAAAAACTCCCTGGCTCTTTAAATGAGATATTACAAGAAACAAGTCTATAGCAAGTCAAATGAAATGCCCCTAAATCCTGCCTCCTCCCAGCCTCTCTTCCTGCAGCAGTTTTGTGCTGTCCGTAGGTGATTTCTCGGAGCCAGCAAGGCCTGATTAAAATCCTCCCTGCTGCTTCATGTACAAACATGGCTTTGAGTTTAGAGCTAAAGTTGCTCCTCTGTCTTTCTGGTAAATGCTCAAGTTTTCTTGTTCCGACTGTTGGTAGGAAAGGGGGAGAAGGAATGCAAAGAAGAGGAAATTAAAAATACAGCACTGCACATTTTTCATGCAACAGGACCAGTCCGTTTACAATGTAACATAACAGCAGTTTTTCAATCAAAATAAATGAGGACAAATTCTCTGCTGGTAAAAGTAGATGCAGTGCCATGACTTTCCTTTAACACAAGCAGTGCATGATCTACTCCAACATCATAAAACCAATGTAAAGACAGACCATGAAAAACCTACATTTTTTGAGCAAGTTTAATGGCTTTTTTTTTTTTTTTTTTTGTTAATGCTCTGTGAATAACAAGGCTGTTTTTGAGTAAACCCTGTTGTACTGTGAAATTAAAAACCCCCTTGCAGGCAAGTGAAATGCCATGTGGCATTTCACAACTAAGGCAAAGACGCTTCCTGAATTTGAAGCTGACACTTTTATCATCAGAAGGAAAAACTGAGCACGCTTCCTATCTTCTTCTGGAGCTTCTGGTCCCTTCCTGAAGCAGAGCCACGATGTAGGATTCCACTCTAGTGTCCAGGAGAGCAGCATGTCCCTGCTCCCCTTGGAGGGCTCAGTGGAGCAGACTCTGGGTGCTCAGGAGATGGGGAAGGGCTGCCATCCCTGATTAGATGTGCTCTGTAATAGTATCGTCCTGTTTTCACTCACCACGGCAGAACATTTCTACAGGGCTAACAAGGCATAGGGTAATGAGAAACATGCCAAGTTTAAGGGAAAGAGGAGCCCAACCTTCGTGCAGGAAACAAATGTGATCAATTACCCCAAGTGCAGGGCTCACAGATACCTTATCTTAAGGCTCCTTAAAATAAGAACTTGATTGTTTCCAAATGTGTCTAAGAAGTTAGTGATAGAAGCACATTAATGCGAGAGACACGGGAAATTTTATTGCCTCCAAAAATTGTCATTATTACTTGCTTCTCAAGATATGGAGGAATCAACACCACTGTCTAACACATGATCATGGCAATAAATCCACGGCTCCCCATGCATGTGCAGGCTGTGTGTAGAAGCAGATTTTCAGCGTTGTATTATTGCAGTCATTAAACAATATTTCAAAAAGCTACCAGTATTTATCACAATATAAAAAGTCCTCTTTAGTAGTCCTTTCCCCTTTTCTTGTTGACTATTCTCTTTGTCAGTTCTCCACCATCTGTAGACATCTACTGAACTTAGGCTGGCACTGGGGATCATTAGCCAAAATTTCTGACAATCAAAGTGTTTTCTGGAGATGCATTAGGAGCAGGGAGGAATGTGCAATGGCCAGCCCATACCGAGGTATGGCTTTGACCTGAATATATGTGACTCTCTACAAAGTTTATAATGTAAATCTGGAATGCTTAGGACAGGAATATGTTGTTTTTCATGGAATTGCTACTGTTCTTGTGTGTCTATCCATGATGGTGTGCTCCTTAGGAAAGCAGTTTAAAAGCTGGGCTCTCAGGACTGATGAACCAGTAAAAAAAAAAATAAAAATACAATGTTTTGTATACAACCTTTGTATAATATATAATGTGTACTGAAATGAGGTCGGGAACATTTAAATTTTGCTAGACATCTCTTGACATAGGCTATGTGAAAGGGGTTATTGCATCATTCAGGGACTTGTTTTCTTTAAAACATGTTTGCCTCTCTCCTGGCATCATCTTTAACACACTATTCTGTTTGGCATTGTTGTTTCATGTTTGACATGAAAAAATGAATTGTTTTAACTTTGATGGACATTTACTAATTCCCAAAGAATGAAGTTTATCACAAATAGTCAT
Organism: Oenanthe melanoleuca; assembly: GCF_029582105.1. Classification (NCBI taxonomy): domain Eukaryota; kingdom Metazoa; phylum Chordata; class Aves; order Passeriformes; family Muscicapidae; genus Oenanthe; species Oenanthe melanoleuca. The sequence goes on along the minus strand of NC_079343.1, from coordinate 16,038,822 downwards.
TTAGGTGCAGCTAAACCTTTCAGATATGCTTGTTACATTGATGCATAGGGTAGACATTTCAGGGGATAACACTAAAATATAAAAAAAAAATAATTCAAGCATTTACCTGGAATTATATTCAATAGCAACCTGTTATGGTTTATTAAAGTTCTGCACTTTAGCCTGGAGACATTTGCCAGTGCAAAAGTAATGGCTGCTTTAACATCCGTGTACAAAAGTGGAATTTAAGAGATTAACTTGCATTTGACCTACTTCAGCTCTCCTGGTAATGAGGGGTGCAGAGGCACAGAATTAATTTCTCTCAATTTGTGACTCTCAGGGGTGCTGCTAAGTTTGAGAGTGCTTGAATTTTAAGAGTCTCCTGGTGTGTTGAGAAGGTTTTGTTACTGCACAGAGTTCTGTCAGCGGCAGGGACTGAAGTGCCAGTTTTATCTATTTGGTTAATGGCCTGATTGAGTTCTAGTGTATCTTTGAAAGAAAAAAACATATTTTCTCTCCCACTCAAAGGGAATTTTTTCCCACATGCGTTCTTTTCCACCTCCCAGTAACAGCTGAAACAGGAAATGGACTGAGAAATGCTGCTGGGCCTAACTTTGTCTGCAGCTCTCACATCAGACTTGTCTCACCTTTCCAATAATCTGGGCTTTAGTCAAGATTTGTTGAACCTTTGTTGTGTGGGATATTAATAGACTGCTTCTAGCATGATATATAACCCTGGGTGATATTATTTGGACTGATGTGATTTTAAAAGCCAGCAAATGACTGTGCAATTATTACTGCAGTGCTGTGTCTTTACCACAGCATTAATGCACCTAAAGAGATTTTCGGCAAAGCAATTTATACTCTCATGAAATTGGCTGTAACTACTGAATGCACAACCTGCCCTTTTCTCCCTGGGTTTGAAAGATCTGGTTTAGTTCCTTATCGATACACTTCATCCCTCCTCTTCCTTTTCAAATAAGTTTTGCTCAGTGGAAGATTTCTTTGTGCAGGATCAGTTCTGACAGGATGAGGTTTATTCCCAGCTCACTGCAGTTTATCAAGGAAATAAACAGAGGAAACAATAACGTGTGTAGGTACCAACCTGTATCAAATATAGGATGATAGAAATAAAAGATTTCTAAAGTTTTTAAAGATAATTTTTTATTGATTTGTCAAATAGGTATATTGGTACTGAGAGTTTATCTTTACTAGAAATTTTAAAATAAATTTACTTCTGCATCTCTGAGATCTCCAGTAAAATCATGGCACGGGGGAGTCTGGGGAGAGCATGTGTTTACGTGCAAATTTACCAAGAAGCACAATATTAGGCATCTTCAACTTAACAGCAAAAATCCATATTAATTGTGGTGAAATAAAACATAAATGTTTGCATCTCATAACATGTATAAGGGAGCAAACAGATGTGCCAGAGCCCGTATCAACACGTGCAATGCCCTTCTCCTGGAATGCAGCTGTATTGTGTAACGTGACCCTATCAATTTAATAGAGACTAATTGTCCCCAGCTTCTTTTGTGGAAGTTCACAAAGCCTTTGCCAGGTTTCGGTGTCAGATCCTCCTCCCCAAAACCTGTGAAGCACAGCTTTCCTCTGGATCTGTGATCTGTCAACAAGCTGGTTCCAGTGGCTTCTTTTCAGCAAGCCTGGGCTGACCAGTGCTTCTCCCTTAAGGAAATGGCTGACATTTTTATTTCCAGGCTTAGAAAATCAAAATTTGCTGAATTCAGGAGATTTTATTAGCAGAGCTCTTCTGTGAGGTTTCCTGTACTGGGAGGCACACAGGCATACCTCAATGCGACTGGTTTTGATGTGTGAGTGCTTCCAGAAAGTCATGAAGGATTTTCTTGGTTTTTCAAGAGGCAAAAAAAAATTTGAGCATTTTGAAGTTTCGCTTTTAAAACACAGACCAGTGTTTCTAAGATGAGTTTTTAAAACAAGTATCAAGACCACCTATTTCAGCCCTGCTGAAGCATATCTTGCTAGGATATGCTTTCTTGATTTTTAAAACCAAAATTTGAAAAGTTTGAAAAATTTTAGAGGTTATATATTAAGGTTTTGTAAAAAAAAATATATTACAAAACAACAACCAAAAACCTCGAAAAAATTGATTTTAAATGTTTCTTAATCTGCTTTCATCCTGTGGAAAGCTTTAGTCATTGCCATACATGCTTCAATGAAAAGCAACAGCACCAGTGCCCAACCCACTGTACAGAGTTAATGTCCTGCAATTTTTCCCTGCTCCTGAGAGTCGGAGGGAGTTTCCAGCTCCACTTCTCCTAGCAGCTGCCAACGTTGTCAGCACTGATCTGTCAGAAAGGATTTTTCCTGGCAAAACTTTGAAGCTCCTTTCTGACATCCCCAACAAACTAATTGTTGTCTCCTGCCTCCGAGAGCCCTCTGAAGTCCCAACGAGTTAGTGTCTTCTCAAGAGATGAGAAAGGGGACTCACAAAATCAATTTATCAGGCTATTACGCATTGTCATCAGCCAAAACAAAAACCTGCTAAAGACAGGAGAAAAAGAAGGAGAAATGGGTCTCTGAGAAAAGGTTACAGAACATCCATCTTCTCTCCTCTTCCAATTGTTTCCTTTCTTTACCCATTTTCATACCCATTTCCCTCCACTAAAAGACACTTTATGACAAGCATTGTAATCTCTTTAGACCAGGGGGGAACCTCTTCTTTAGGACCAAATCTTTGCAAGGCGTGAGTGACAGCGGGAAGGGGTCCAATTGCCATCGAAGACACTCAGGCAATAAATCATCCACCCTGGCATCAAGTGGCGGGACTCGTCCGCGCTCGCCGATGGCCACCAGCGCCCGGCGGTGACAAAACAGCCATTGTCAGCGCCCAGCAGCCACATTCCCTCCTTCTCCCCGCCGAGGTTTTAGCTTCACCTAAGGCATAAGAGACAGATTATGGCGTTGGGAATGAAAAAACGAGGGGGAAAGTCTGCCGCGGGTGGGAGAGGGGACGCGCGGAAACGACGGTATCGCCGCGCACTTCGCTGCGCTCAAACAATAGTGGGGACTGGAAAAGTGCCATCAGGGTTTTGTTGGTAATTACTAAACTGTCCTTTGAAAGCCTCCAGCCCAGACAGTGATTTTGCAGGCGTGTTCTAAAGACTTTCCATTTCCAGGTGACCTCTGGTGCAGTGGTTACTCTTTAATCGAGGCTCGGAGGTGCGCGCTGTTCCGAGCACAACAGCTCTTCACCAAACAGAACAATCTTAAGGAGGAAATACTGGATGGAAAAATAAGTGCTTGTCACCCAGATACAAAGATTGGAGCGTGTTTTGGATTCCTTCAGGCCAAACCCAAAGATCTTAGCATTGTCAAGCTATCACACCAAATACCATCACGAGTTTTTTATCATTCGCAGTTAAATTACCATAAGGAGAGCTAAAAGAATGTGCCAGGTTTGTTCCACTGAGGGGCTTGTGCACTGCTGCTGCATAAAAAGACATTTACAGATAAGTTGTAATCAGCTCAGGGTTACATATTAACTGATGAATTATGGTGAAAAGGGGAATAAAAGACTGTAGTGGGATGAGTCTTTAAATCTGAAGCCCTTCAGAAGGTCACCAAGGGATATGAATAGGAGAATATTTATCACTACTGCATTTTTATCCTTATTGATTTTCCCCTCGGTGTCATTAGGGTGTTTTCTTTAGAGAAATGCACCGGACAACACTAACCATTTATTAATTATTTTTGATGCTGGTTAAAAATGACCCATTCTCTCAAGGATGCCTCTCAACTTGGAGCACTTGCTAAATGTAATGCAAGAGAGACACTTGAAATTTAAATAATGAATTATTTAATGTGCCATTGACCCCCCCCTAATCTGTTGTGGCAAGTGGGAACCTATGTGCATTTGTTTCTCAATGTGCTGTTGTTCTGTGTGTCCCAGTTCTCAATTACAAGATCCATTTTGGGGGTAGGAGAATGCAATAGATATTAAAAAATATAAATGTCTAGAGCTCTCTATTCAGGCAGACATGACTTTCATTATCATAAGAAATATAGAGATTATATCATCCTTCCAAATATCGACTAGCCTGGGGGTGAATAGTTTTTGTTGAGTGAGTGAGTAAAACATCATTAGTTTTTTCATGATCACCATGGGAAAAGCTGACAAGCAGATTTTTTTGTTAGCTGTTATATTTTCGTACAATTTTGTAAGGCTGTGTTATACAGTTCTGCACATAATGAAACTCCTTTGTAGTTTAGTAACAAGGAAAAATATTATTCCTTTTCTTTTTAACTGTAAATTGATTAGGCTGCTCTGAACCTGGCAAAAGTAACCAGCAGCCTCTGTTTTAACATTTTGAATTATTTAATGAAAAGCCTTTAAGGTCTTTGGATTCACAGTCAAATTGCTACAGAGAGTAAATGAGATGAAGGCTTTTCTAGGCTCCATGACAAGTCTATCCCATTTCATCATCCTAACTAAAAAATAATCCTATCTAACTTGAAATCCACAGCAGCTGTAAGTAGAAAATAAATCCAAACCGCAGCTCAGACTTGTAACCTAACAGCCATCATAAATAATCAGAATCTATTTGAAGGTGGAAGATGGGACATTAGAAGCTATTTACACTACTAGAGTGATGCCATTGATCAGTAAGAGCAACCCGTAGATAAGACTCATATGATGTCATGGTTATTTATGATGGGAACTGACAGTAAAGCTACTGTGGAACTTTCTTCCCGACAGCTTCATTCATTTCTGTTTGTGATGCATTTCACTGTTAGAGAAGCAATCAATAGCAAAATTGTGGTGATAAAAGTTATTACTGGTTAAATATGTGAAAAATGTGCCTGCTTGTGTATACATATATAATGCCAACTATGAGAACATTAAAAAATTAGGTCAGAGAAATTTATTTAATATTTTTTGTACCAATGTACAGTGGAGCCATTTTGTGTTCTTTGATGGTGCACAGGTACCACGAAGTGCCACATTCAATTTATTTTCTAATCTTGTCAAACTTATTGTGACCAAGAGAAATGCAGCATTGCAAAGATTTAATATGGTGTTATAGGTTCTCTGCAGTTTGCCTTATGGCTCACAGCATGTTGGTGCAGTGCAAAGAGGAGGAAAAAACCCTTTAAGATCAGTGTCAGACTTGGGATTCTGTTGTTTGTGTCCAGCATTACTTGTTTACATCTAGTAATTAAATCCAGGGTTTTTGCAGCAAGGTCCATTGTGCATGCATGAAAATGCCAATTTTTTTTTTTTTCCTGTTTAACCAAAGAAAAAGGCAAGAAACAATTCTTTGCTTCTAAATGCTCTTGGTAGGAGATGGATAATAAAATAAAGGTGGGATCAAGGCCAAGCTAATTTTCCCAATTGAAGAACTGAAAAAAAATATGTATTATTTCATAATTACCCTAATTGAGTCTAATTTATAAAATTATTCACTAAGTTTATTTTCCTATCTACAGATAAAATCTATCTAAGATTTAATCTTCTATGATATGAATCCCTAACCTCAGAGGAACTGGCTTATCTTTTAAACAATCCAGGCTCTATTTTGTATAGTTCCTTTATGTATATGATTGTATGTACCCAGCAGGTCAAAGGCAGTGGTTCCCCAGACCATTGTTGGCCTGGAACAATAAATATTGGACTTAATTTAATGGGTCAGAGTTCATTCCCATCCACTGCCCATCTCTGTGGCAAAACCGTCTGGTGAGAAACTTGAGACAGAAATAGTCAATGTCAATAAACTGCTAAGGAAATAAAATGTATGTTTGATGGAGCTTCTTCTAAGCCATGACAAACTGACCTTTGGTTTTATACACGTGTCTCTCTACAATGTGTAGAAAACATTGGGGTTTTCTGAGCTTTACAATTTATACCTTGGAATGTGGTTATCCAGTTAACTAGTGATGTACCTCTAGGTGGGATTTCTCTTTTTTTTTATGTGATGAGGGAATATGGCCCCTCTCAATATTTCACACACTTTAGAGGTAATGCTACCTCTGTGACTTCATACTGTTCTCAGATGATGGCCAGGTTGCACTCAGGAAATGTTATTAAAAGACTTTCTGTAGAGTCCTGTGGAAGGATGGGCTCCTGCCCAGGGGTTGCACTGGAATTCCAGCTGCTCCCTGGTGGCTGCTGATTGTCACCTACAGGGGAACAGCAAACTGCTCAAAAGAGGGGGGACAGCTGGGTGGGTCACAGACACTTGTAGGAAACAGGGCAAGTCTTCATTTTGTGAGAGCTTAAGGCTGGTGCTGTATTAAAACCATCCCAGGGAAAAGTGATTTGGGATGGCACAAAATATTTTCCAGTGGCACTTTGCCTAAAATGTCGTGACTGGGCAAATTGCCTAGAATTTGGAATTCTCTCCTTGGAAAATGAGGGTAGAGCTTTGCTGTCTTACAGCACCTTCCAGCTGATGTTTCCAAGGCACTTCACAGATATTCTGTTTCCCAGCATCAAAGTGTTGTGCATTAGCATTTGCAGTACTTAAATGTATAGTGGTGAAAGAAACAGAATGTGGGGGGATTAAAACTACCAGTTTCAAACTTGCTACCTAAGGGTGTTAGGTTTATAAACTCTATTTTTCTGTGTCTGAGCAGGCAGCCCAATTCTCAGTGCTGTTCAGCAGCCTCTATTGACTGCAGAAATTATGGGGTGGATAAGTTTGCCTCTTTTGTTTTCAGTGTTTCAGAATGTGCTCGTCTCCAGCTGTGTTAGGTATTTTTTGGGTTATTTATGCCCAACAACAGTCATATGTTAAAGACCCATCTGTGCTTTGAAGCCAACATGTCTCTGAGGTGAACTGGATGAAGAAGGAGGCTGCTTTTGGGATGTTATAATGTTAAATATGTGCTGATTGTGTCAGAAAGAAACACGGGTACACCTTCGCCTAGAGGCTATTGTCACTTGTGAGGGTGGCAGATACACTGCTGTGACCAAACCTGCAGCACCAGAGGGTCCCAAAGATTTTACTCTTGCATCCAAGCTGTGCTAATTATTTGTTTAATTTTTACTTGGATTTTCTCTAGTCACCTACAAGGCAGTTCTGTTGAATACAACCAATTCAGTAGAAAATTGCTCCAGTCATGCTTTTCCAAGTGGATTGGAGTAGAGAGAAATTACCTACCTATTAAAGAAAAAAAAAAAAAAAATCAAACCCAAAAGCTTTTTTGTATTTGTATCAAAGCTGGGTATAGTTTATGCAAGCTCATCCTTACTAACAGTAAAATTCTCTGATTTTAGATAATCACCTTTGGAAACAAATGAGCTGCTCGTGTGTGATTATGAGCATATATTAAAACAGGTTTAAGATAAAAACGCCCTATCCCCCACTCCTTTGCATGCTATGGCACGAGTCCCTTGAGCTCAAGTTTTCAGAAGTTGCCACCAAGTTCTTCCACGTGATGTTTTTTAGCAGAGCTGAGCATCCGACTCCTGCAGGGACTGTAACCCAGAGCTGCCAGGTCAGACTGCTGGCCAAGACAGCTCTGCTGGCTGGAGAAATAAATCCCACTGAAAGAGGCTACATCTAAAAATGTGGCTCTTGTACACGTTTTTTCATCTGTAATCAAAGAATGCATTGGGGGACTTGGGGTTTTGGCATGATTGACTGAATTAATAATGTAAAAATTGATTGAAATATAAGTTCTTAGAGAGAACATGCCATGGGAGAAGGGGGTCTTTTCCTCCTTTTGAAGAGAAATGTGTCAGAGATCCCTTCAGTTTATATGAATGCCTTTTTCATCATTTGGAAGGCTCCAGATTTCTACTGAGGGTGATTTTACCACATGGGCTGAGCTTGGGAGCTGCTGCTGGCACGAGCACTGCTGAATGGAGGGCACACCTTGCACAGCAACACCAGACCCTGGATCCACAATTCTGTATCCACATGTGAACTGTCCCACTCCATGCATGAAAAACACTGCTTTTAAAAGGCAGGAAAACTCTGAAATGCTTAATGTAAAAAAAAAAAAAAAAAAAAAAAAAGAAGTTGCATTTGTCAGCATTTATTAGTAGACCACCTTGTCGTCTATTTTATAGTAGCATATAGGTTGTGGCCTCTGAGCTCACATCATCTTTACTCTTGGACAAGACTACTCAGTTAAAATCTCTCTAAATTACTTAGTCTCACTCTGAGTAAGGGCTTCCATTGCACCCTGTATTTTTTTTTCTGTTTAGTTTGCCCTCAGGTTTTCCTGCTTTCTTAACTGCACACCTATCTTTGAATAGGAGGAACCCCAACATGACACTGATAAGCTGCAAACAAAGATTTCTGCAGCTCAGGGAATTTGACCCAGAAGCCTATTTATCTGTGGATGTCTCTGCTGCTCCTACAGCCAGGAATTTGCCCCTGCAAATTGCTGCTAACAAATGCAGTTGCCAAGGGTGCTGTATTTTCATGCACATGTGCATTTATCCAGATGTTTGAAACACATTTCTCTTTTAACAGTGTGTCCAATGAATTATGATGATGTATTTTGACATATTGAGGAAGGGTAATTTTTTCTTACGTGAAAACAATAGGGAGAAATGAAAAGTGAAAGGTAAATGGTGGACAAAATAGCCTGGCTGAGAGCTGGTCCTTGCTCAGGAAGGTGCTCTGAAGGCAGGAGGAGCTGGGGCTGCAGGAGCCTCAGCACAGCCAACATCCCCCAGAGACCATCAGAGCAGCTCCCCTCTGCAGGAGCTGCTGCAAGCCTGGAGACCTGACTGAGAGCCAGGGAAGTTGATAATTAATGTGGAGGGCTGGTTGATGCAATGACCTGTTTGCTGCTTTATCTCTCTAAGCCTTGGCTGCAGGTGGTGGCTGGTCAAGCGAGTTCAGGTTGCCAAATCTGCATCTGTGTCTGAGCTCAGCAAAATGAGCACTTTAAGGAACTTGAAACAGTTTTAAATTCTGCTTTTTCCATTCTATGGACAAGACACTAATTCTGATACCTCAAAGCATTTCCCTTTCTCCTCTGCATTGGAATGCAATAATATTTTTAAAGTTTGCAGAGTTTTTCACAAGACTACATTTCCAACACTATTTCCCCCCCCCCTAATTTTACCTTCCTCAGTTATGCCAAATTGCAGAAATTTGGAGATTATGAAGAATGTAAAAATCTTCCTTTAGAAGATGCAACCATGAGGAAAAATTTGGGTTACACTGGAGTCCTACCAACCTTGATTGTGTCCTTTTCAGATGCATTTTAAGCCATCTCTACAGTTTGTGTAAATTACACACACAATATGGGTGTGTGAGTGCATTAAACATGCTCTCATAGATTTGCCTGTCATATCATAAAAGCAGCAATAAAATACTGAGAGTATGTTATACTTATTAATGTACGTTTATAATATACAATCATTAATCACAAAATACTAATAATGGACTTTTTTTATCGTGTTGAGGCAGAACTTGCCAGCCCTGAGTGTTATGGTTGACTTTACAACCACCTGCCTGTCAGCTCTAAACGTGGTGCAGGGAATATTTCACGGGGAAAATGCGAGGTCCCTAAAACATCTGATTGTAAACCTGCAGTAGGGTCTGAAGCAATAATAAAGCTTGTGATGGATGAGTCACGTGAAGCTTCCTTCACCAAAAAAAGCTGTTGCATTTCAGGCTTATTCTTCTCTCATAAAAGACTTTCAGGACCTGGACAATAGCTGGAGCTTTCCCCTTATTCTCAGGGGTGAATGGCAGCACGGGCAGGGCTCTGCTCTGAGGCTCAGGGGATGTCCTGCTTTCCCAGAGCTGTCCCCAGCCCCATGCTCAGCCCCTCTCACAGCTCCAGGTGAGGCTGAGATCTATCCAGGAGCAGAAATTCCTCCTCCAGCTCCTCCCATAATTTCCTGCTCTGTGCATCTGCTGAAGGCTTCCTCCTGGAACAGGACACAGACCTGCCCTATAACTTGGTGGTTGCTGCCCCACAGCCCATTTTGCCTCTTTTTACCCTCAAGGGTGACCAGAGTGCTGGGAGGAGGGTGAGGGCTGTCCCTTGGGTGCCAGCCAGCCCTGCTGATGCTGGTGGGCTCAGTCCCCAGAGCTGTGGGTTTGCCTCTGGGGTGGTGTTAGTCTGCAGATGAGCTGCCTTGTTAGTTCAGATTCCATTTCTCTCCAACTGGCCTTTGATTCACAGCATTTTTATCTGTTTGAGAGTCAGGTTCTGCAAAAACACCTCCAGGAGCCCATTTTACAGCCAAGTGAAAGGTTTTCCCACAGCCATGTGTTTCCTATGTAAATGTATGTGGTGACCTTGGAGCCATCTAAATCCCTGTGCACATCTCACTTGCTCACTGGTGCCTTTTTTTTTTTTTTCTTTTTGATGAATCAGAAGTAAAGTCAAAAGCCTCTTTGAGGATTACTGAAAAGGAATTCCACATGTGTTAGTGTGTGTGCACAGCCCATTTATTTCAGAGCCCAATCTCACTAAAATCAAATGAGTATAATCTGAACATGCTTTTAAAAGATTAAAACCCCAAAAGATGAAACTGGAAAACCTTTTGAGTTTTTATAAGAGACAAACAATTTATGTGGTCCATCATGTGCATTTTCAGACCAGCATTTTAGAGCAGATTTTTAGAATAACAAGACAGAGCTGGAGTTTCATCATGGGCTGTAGACTTCAACAAGATACAGTAGTCCAGACAATTTCAAAAATCTGTTTTCAATGCCATTTTTCTCGGAGGAAAACAATATCTTCTTTCCAAAGTCATTTGTCAACAGGCCTTCAACTTTTTCTCCTCTTTCTGGGAGGGTGCACAGCATCCTTAATCTTCAGTAGTGTCTGGATCTTGGCAGCTTGATTCCACCAGTCTTCATTTAAAAAAGGTATTTTGCCCCCAAAATCACTTGAAGACTCCAGTAATGATCTTGGAGATTTGCATTCTGCTCAGTTCTTCTGTAAATATTACAGAGAGAGCAGCTGGAAAGACACTTTCACTACTTTTATTGGGGGAATGGACCCAGCCTCCCATCACACTCCCTGTCCTTATCTTAACAGCTCCCCAGTAAATTTAAAAATTGAAGAAAGTGCTTTAGTGACAGACTTAAAGACTGACTCCTCTGTCCTCAGAACAGATACAAATCAAGGTCACGACCCTGTGCTCTTCCAAAGGTGCTTAAAATTTGGTTTTCTCTTGCTGGCTTTAAATCCCCTCTTCTCTCTGTGGTAGTTTTCATTCAGTGCAGATGTGCCACTAAAAGGGACTGCCAGATTTAACAACATTTCACTCAAAGATAGTTCCACTCCATCATTTCCTATGTAGGTTGTAAATTATTTGTAGAAATTAAAGTCCACAGCTTCAGACTGTCAAATGGATAATGTGTGTATTGTGTATTTTGCCTGTACAACAAGGGAAGCCTTAAAGTTCTATATCTGTCTCTTTTTTTGTGTATTTAGGCAAGTACAACAATTTTTACATCCCACTATCAGTAACATGGTAATAGAAAAGAAAATTTGTAAACCATAGCACGGTACACACTGCACCCCAAAAGCTGCATCTATTTCTTTGTGTTTGGTTTTTTTTTTTTTTTACATCCATGTGTACTTAAATACATAGGTGGCATATATTTCCCAAGTTTTTTTGCCTGTAGCTGGAAGTGCTGTCATTCCTGCCTCTGGATTTCCCCATTTCCCTGTGGTGGATGAGGGAACCAGGCTCTGCAGAGGGACTGGCTATTGCAGCATCCTTGCAAAGCTACCTGGGGTTCTTTGGAGATGCCTTTAGAGCTTTTTCCAGGCTCTGTCCTCCTGTTTTGCAGGCTCATTAGCTTTCATGGCTTGATTTCAGTGGTGTGTCTACATGACATTTATTTGCTTTATGAATTGGGGTTTTAATTCACTTATTTTGCTTTTAGCGAGTGAGTGGATCCATGTTGTAAAGTTTTAAGACTTGCTCTTGAAACACTATCTTCTTGGCTAATAAACTGAAATGATGACAAGATCTGTAGTGAATATTCAAATAAATGTGATTACTTCATTTCATGTCAACAGAGGAGGTGAAAAGTGCAGCTCAACTGGCTGGGTAAGATTGGAAGGAGGGGCTGGGAAAAAGCAAGAGACAACAAAGAGATAGTTTGTAAGATTTAGTGGCTTTTTTTCAGCAGGGGTGTTGAGAAGTCGGTGTTGCAGAGTTCAGCAGGGTCACACAAAGTGCAGAAACTTTCTTATATTCATTGAGAAAAGCTTGATACATGCTTCCAAAATTCAAACAATAGGAAAGAAGTAGATGGGCAGATGATGTGCTGCTTCCTCCTAGTTTAAACAGGCCAAGGCTTGCACTGAATACACATTATCATTTTTATATCAGAAGGTAGAAAGTCCACTGTCTTTCACAAACTATAACTGTGATAAGAGGCTCTCTCAGGAAATCATAAAAGACCATTAGACCAGTGATGGTGTTTCCTGGCTTGAAGATTGACTAACCCAGAAAAGCAGACTTATCTAAACGAATTTTTTGACCTTCACATTTGTTAATAATAAAATAATAATTTCCAAGTGCAGGTTGGGCAGAAGTCAGTCAGGATTATTTGCACCCAGGCAATCAGCTTTGCAGCAGACACTTGAGTTTGCTCATCTGGCAAGGAGAATGCAGACACCTCCAGGAAGGTGATGTTCCTGGGAAAGGTGTGCCAGTGTTTGCATTATCTGTAGCTATTATGAAATGATCCCCAGCCAAAGCAGTGGTGCTGTTAATGGGGAGCAATAAGCTGTACACAAATAAAACCCATTCTCAGATGGCAATGACAATGTAGGTCTGTTCCACTAACCTTTGCCCTCACTCCAGGGCGTCCTTGGGAGCGTCCCTATCACACTTCTGCCTGCTGACTCACTCTGGGTCATAATCTTGCTCAATACTTGGGAAAAAAAAATATTCTCTGGAAGTAACAGTGTTTGTGGTGTTGCTACATGTGTGAGACCATCCCAGCACAATGGAAATTTCTGCAAATAGCAACTTCCCTACGTGTTGCTACTCTGCCAAACAATTGGGTTTTCACCACCCCATCATCCTTGTAAATCTGTTGGACATTGGGGTAAAAGTGGTTAAAGCACTTTAGGCATTTCCTACCACCTCAGGTCTCCTGTCCCAAACTCAGGCAATAGAAATATTCTCCACATCAGAGCAGTACATCTAGCTGTGAGAAGAAAAAACATTCATTTTCAAAAAAGAGCATTGTAACTCTAATAATGCTCTAGAATATAGCACAGCCAGCTTAACAGATCCACACTGCTAATGGATAATTGCATGTGTCCCCCCAGTAATTTTGCATAGAGAGATGTAGCTGATCAGTGACTTCTCGTTCCCTCAGCCTGTCCTCTTGATTTCTTTCTGCAGGGAATCATCACTGTGGGCTTGCAGGGGCTTTTGAGGCTGAAAAGGGAGGTTGAGCCAAGGCACCAAGTTTCCTCTTTCCTGCAGGTCCCTGTACCTGTCAGATTTTCTGTTCATGTGTGTGCTCTGTAGTCTTCCAGTCTAAACTTAATTCTTGCCTGTCTTACTGGGTGCTGCATTTCTAAAATCATTAATATCTCTACCAAGCTCTGAAATTTTCATGTTCACTGTTGCACTGGTGCAACTTCTCAGTTTCTCTGACCTCCCATTGTAGGAATGTACACAACCTCACTTTCCACACCTTGACATTACACCATTTCTTCCAGACTCATGATGCAAAAAAAAGATACATGATTATTTTTAAAATGGTTGTACAACCTGCAAATCAGTTGATGAAGTCTGTTATCAAATTTATTTGGAAAAATGTTTCTCTGGCTTCAGGTTACACATGGAAGATGCTACCTTGGAAAGAGGCATTGTTAGAAAGTTAAAACCAAAAGAATATAAAAGGTTACTGTTAATAAAAGCTGTTATGAATATCTGGCTACAGTGGTTGGTGACCAACTTAATGAACTCTCTTCTTCCTCACCTGGGAGAAAGTTAATTTGTGATATCAGTGCTGCTGTGTTGTGCCATTATTCTCTCGGGATCTATGAATGCCCTGGAGAGGGGCACAGCACAGAGGTGGTCAAGAATTAAACAGAAAATAATCTGTTCTGATGGCAGGTGATAGAGGAATTACCCTTAAAATTACTTTTATACCATAGTGATTATGCTTCAGAATTCCTGAGTGGTTTTGCAGAAGAAGATTCCCTTCTGCAACACTGTAGGTCTGCAATACAATAGTAATAATGATTCTATGACAATAGTGGGAGCTCAGTTAAGTCAGTCACTCTGGACTGTAGGACCAAATTTAAATTCCACTTTTCACTTACTGCCCAGTCTTCAAATTTCTGATGAGCCCAGCATAGTGATTGAGTGATGTAGCTCTGCTGTGTAAACCTGAGTGTTTAGGCTGCTTTAACTGCATAATCCCTCTTGTTTTGAATTTGAAAAATCAAGTTTGAGACGCTGTTCCTTGCTCTAAGACAACAACTCCAGGGGAGTTTTTATTCTGCTAATGTACAGAAAAAATGCTTTTGAAGCATATTCTTGTTTTTCCCATTTACAAACAAGTGAAATGAACCATTGTTTTAACAGTATTGAGTAATTCTAAACACAAGGTGATTATTTCTGCAGTTTATTTTTTCACCAAGTGAATGCTAAGGGTTAACAGTTCTCCACATATAACTGACAGTGGTAATATTCTCCTTAGTCCAAAGCGGAAGAAGAGGGGAGTTGCTTGTTGTTATAAAAGCAGGGAATTTCTGGATGTTAGTAAAATAAACCAGGACTTTGTTTCTTGAGGTAATTATTCTCTGGAGAGAGAATAGGAAAGATGGAGGCAATTAGGAATGACCTTGCATCACTGGATTGTTGAGAACTTCTGGATCAGTGGCTGATATTTTCATAACTCCATTTAAGCAAAGCTTTTTTAAGCTGTTCTTGCCACCACTAGAGAAAACAGAGCATTTAATGGCTGGTCTGGAGCCTGCTGGCATCAAGGCTCTCACCATGTTCTTGCTGGGGCAAAGTGAGGAGCAGGGAGGAGCACCAGGAGGTTGGGATGAGCACAGGGACAGCTCACAGGGGCCACAGTTACCCACAGGGAGAGGGGAATGAGCTCCTACAGAGTCCTATCTTTTTTTGGGTGCTTATTCCATCCCAGCTTTGCTAAGGCAGAGCTGTGCTGTGTGTCCCTTGGGTGGCCAAGGTCACCCCATTTACTGGAACAGCCAGGAGAAATAAACCTGGGAAGGAGAAACAAAGCTGGGAGCACTTTTCTGTAACCTCCACCTAACCCCTTTTAAGTAGACATTTGTGTTCTGGTGGGTATTTTTTTTTGTCCTTCTGAAAACTGTCTTTTGAGTGTTATCATTTAAGAAGCGTGTTTAACTTTTATGTGTGAAGTTGGCAATGAATTACTATAAAGCAAATAAAACTGTCCTAGCAGCCTGAAAGTGGTGATATAGCAGATAGCATTCACACCCTCATCTTTGTATTCCCTTCCTTCAAGGATATCAGTAAGCAAACAAGGCTGAGTCTCTAATATGTTTAATAAAGGAGCAATTCCTTAAGTTTCCTGACCCAGCTGTGGCAAAGGTAACACACTTGTCCCAGTGCTCTGCTCCAGCACCTGGGGATGGAGGGATGCAACCACTCCCACCCACAAGAGCCAGATTTGGGAGCTCTTTTCTGTCTGATGAATAAAATCCCCAGAATAACCAGCAAGTTGCAGCCCAGTAGCACGAGCAGCTTCAGCAACACGAACACACCTTTCTCCAACGTGTTTCTCAACTGCTGTCACTCTTGTAATGTGATATTGTCAGAGCCCAGGGAGTCACATGAAATCTGTGTCCCAGGATGGCAGATGCGTGTAAGGACCTATCTCTGTATCACATACCACCACAGAGGAGTTACTGTGCATAAAGGCATGCAAATTTTTTTCATAGCTCTCATGTTGTTTGGTTTGTTTGATGTTCTTCTAGCTCTGGCAGACTGCAGCAAACTGTTTTCTCTCACAGAGGCCACCACCTTTTGAATGATATAAAGGAGTTGCTCTGTTCTCCTGAGTTGTTTTTCTGCTATATATTTACTTAACAATCTCATTTTCTGAGGAGTTGTTGAAAGAACAGGAGTTTGTAAATTATACAACACTAAGCAGTGGATACTGTCCATGGCTTTGAGCCCAGACACTGTCAAATGCTTCTCCTCATTCTGGCTGGTTTGAGAAAATCATTGCAAATTACAGAAGTATCAACATTTTTATTATTATTATTTAAATATTTTTTTCTTTGTTTTTGCTTAGTATACTGTTTCTGCCCTGGCAATCAGTCTTCTGGAGGGGTTGGAACTAGGTTGTTGCACATATGGAAGTGAACATCTGTGGTCTCAATTATTGAAAAATTAGAAAGTTTAAAAATACAAATATAATGAATGTTAGATCTCCAAGCTCACTCTCTTGCTATTTGTTTTCCTTCTGCATTAGAAGTAAAAATGCCTTCTGTCATAATAATAATAATAATTCTCTGCACTGTTATCCCGAGGTCTCAAATTACTGGGTACACATAAAAGTGTTATGTTTTCTGACACACTCACAAAATTAAGTCTTATCCCCTCTTGCCTCTTCCCAGATGGGAAAACTACGCCAGAGAAAAGAATGTGCTTAATGCCATGCAGACAGTTCCAGAGAAATGGAGAGAAGGCACCACCCTTCCCTCTCCCAGCTCTGGGTGTGAGCAGGGCTGGGTGTCCTGGGTGACCATGGTGGTGGCTCTGCTGTGGGGCTGGGGGCAGGATCTGGCCCTGCCGGGGGCTGAGCTGGCACGGGGAGTGCCTGGGGCTCTGTGTGTGTCACGAATCCCTCCTGTGTTTCTCCAGCCTGGCCCCACGGGCTCAGCCCAGCCTGTGCCATCTGCAGCATCCTCCAAAATCGCTTTGGACACCTCGCTGTGAATCATGCCTAGATCCTGTTTCTGCCAGCAGAAATCACCACATGGAAATCAGCCTGTGCCTCGGGAGCTGTGGCTGGGCTCCGAGGGAGCAGCACCAGCCCAGGCTCTTTGCTCAGGGCTGCTCCAGGCGCCGCCAATTTGTCCTGGTCCACATCCTGGGCTATCAGCTTGTGCATCCCTGTATTGCCATTTATGAGAATTAATGGTGTTTCTTCCTGTTTGGGTAAACAGTTTATCCATCTGAGATGGAAGGTTTCTCAGCTTTCCACTTGGTTTACGGATACAGAACTTAAAAGTTCCATTATTGTGCTTGTTGCTGCAGACTCTCCTGAACTGAAGCCATTGTTTACAATATATCCCCAGCTCTTCTTTCCCTCTGTTACGTTAGAACAATCCATCATCTGCCTGACAAATTTTAGATTTTAAAAAATTTTTTCTTTTTACTTTTTTGATGCAAAGCTGGGAAATTTCCTTCCACTGACATAACTAAATGTAATGTCCCTCTGCCAGAGCTTGCTGTGACACTGAGTACACAATTCTGTCTACAGCCATTTAATTATATAATGATCCTTTCCACAAAACCACTCCAAGTTAAGAGCAGGAGTAATGCATACATCAGTGGCAGTGAGAGTACTCATTGATAAGAAGATTTGATTTTGTAGAATAAATGAGTAATTTATTGTGCTTATAGTTGTTACTTTTATAGATCATAAATTAGTTCACATGCTGGCAGAAAAAATCCTTACTAGCTACGTGCTTATAAATAAGTTTTACTGAAACAAGGTATTTTTAGGTTTCCTCCAGTAAAACCTTCAAGCACGTGCCTGAAAACCTGCTCCAGACACTGAGTTCAGCACTCAGCCAAGGCCTGTTGTTCTCACTGACTTGCTCTGCCGTGGGCATAATTTACCCCCAGAAAATAAAATATTAATAAAATCTCTCCCTTTAGGACTGTCTGGGTGCTGAGCTGGCCTGGTGGTGCTGGCTCTGGGTCAGTGCCTGTGAGTCACTATGATCTGGTGACACCAGTCTTGTCTCTCCTCCCTGGCAGTGTTACCCACCCACCTGCAAACTAAAAAAATCCTGCTTTTCACCCCTGGAAACTCCACTGACTGATCCACTCAATGCTCAACAGGGACCCAGTTAGCATTTTTGGGAATGGTGAGGAATCCCTGGTGCAGGGCTGGGGAGAAGCAGGGGCAGGTGCAGAGCTCTGATTAATGCCCTGGGCTGATTAGGGTGGCCCTGATTAATGACATCCTGTGTGTGCCTGAGTCACTCTGCTCTGTGCCTCACCTGTGTGCTGAGGATAAACCCCTGCCCTGATGGGCCACTCTGTGGGCACCAAGCCTTGGGAGGAATGGCTTGGAGATCCCCAGGAGGAAGTAGTCCCACAGATGTGAGCTATCTTTACTGGTAGCAATAAAAGGGTTTTATCATTTCCTCGTGCCAAGTTCGACATGGGCAGAGCACAAAGTCACACTGGTCTCTTGCTAATTGAGCAATTTATAATAGCCCCATAAAGATAGTCTTCCTCACCCACATTAACTGATTCCACAAGTTATCATAACCACACTTACAACTGATTCCACTTCACTATCAGGTGGTGATAAAGTAACCTTCAATCTCACTTTCTGCTTTTTGATGCAATTACAGGCAGCAACCCAGGACTTAAGCTCAGATTTCTCTGCATTTTCCAGCTCAGACCTAAAACTCTGCAGATCTAATACCCTCCCTACTTTGTGGAAAGCATCCTCCATCCTGTACTTGATGTGCAGGGAGGAGATGGTATAATTTGGTTTAAATCATATTTGGAATTTTGTTTAGTTAATCAAATTTAGTTGTGACTGCAGACCAGTGTTTCAAGGGGATTGCTTTTGTACCTGCTGTTATGGAAGTCAGCAGAAAAATATTGTTCTTGGCTACTGTCCTGATTAACCCAGACATTTTAATGTGTGTTATGATAGGTCATTTGATGGATAGTCACCTGTACCCTGTGATCAGCTCTGAGCTGGCCACTGGGGCTGAACTTTAGCAGCTAGGTGTCATAATTTCCCATCTTTTGCTTGATTAATATTTCCTTTTGAGATCTAAAGGGAAAGTGTCTGGAGAGATCTTTCTCTATTTACTATCCAGTCTACATTAGTGGGAAAGAATAAGAATTGCAGGGGCTTTTCAGTGAAAAGATCCTGTGAAAAATATAGTGTGGAGAATATTTGTATGTTGATAGTTTTCCTCCTGGTTTGTAGAAAAGGAGCTTTGCATGGTTTATGTGCTCAGAGAAGCTCTAGCATGTACCTTGCCCTTCTGTGTACGTTCAGATAAAAGCTCCTGTGACTGAAACACCACATGGTGATGCCTGAGCTGCTGCTCCTTCTGAAAGGGGCTTGGATTGATCCTCTGGGAGTTAATGGGGAGCAATAGAATACCTACAGCAGAGTTTAAAAATTCACAGAAAGGGGCAATTTTCATATTTTATAGTCTTCAGTATTATTTTCCATACTTTTAGGCAATCCTAATATTTTCCATGGACATCTGCTAGGTAACTCCTCCTTCCTGATTCCATTGCTATTGGATTCCAGAGAACTTTTCCATTCTTCCAGCTCATCCTCAGGGCCCTTTGCCTTAACCAGTGGATGTTGATCCAACTGCTTTCAGCAGCGTGTTCAGACAGCTCTCTGTTCCTCTTATCTTAAATAATTCCTTAATTTCACATTGCAATAAGAATTTTTCATAGTCACAAGTTTTCACTGATCACCATTCAGCAGCACAGATCTCTACAAATAAAGCAGAAGTTTGGGCACTCATATTAAAGCCAAACAAGAAATGCAGACCTTTGCAGATCTCAGGTTAGTTGTTGAGGTTTTCATCCATGTCCACCAGTGATGAAACAAGTGGATATTGACAGGAAGCAACATGGGTATAAAAAAAAAGCTAATTCCAGCTTAAAGTATGTATGCAAGCCCATTGAACTTTAAACAGTTTGGCTGGAGGCTTTGAATTCAGATCTCTGAGATAGAGTTAAAATCTGGAGTCTGAAGTGTTGGGTCATTAAAATGAGGGGGAAAAAAAGCCTCTTGTAACAGGTGAGCTGAAACAAGAACAAAGGGTCTATAAAAAGAGCCAGGTGAAGCACTGAGGAGATAAGGAATGATCTTCCTGTGCACTCATTGCCATAACTGAAAGGATAATTTTTTTTTTTTTTTTTTAATAGGCAGGGCAAGAAGTGATACTAAGGCCTCTTCTATAAGTACAATGCTTATAATTTCTTCCTGACCCTGGGAGAATCCTCTCTCTCCTTTCAGTAGGCTTGACTTGAGATTTAAAATTACTCTTGTAAATCCTTTTAATTTGTTCAAGAGTTTATAGCTCTGTCATAAACATTGCTCCCGAGCTGCTGTTCACCCAGTAAGATCTTTTACAATATTCCTTACAAAAGCTGCCAGTATTTTCTTCCTTTGTGAGGATTTGAGTATTTTCACCTGTTTGCACGGTGGGGCTGCTGCACAGATCTGGAGCCAGCCCTGCTCTGTGCCACACCTGGATGTGATGGCTTGAGCCCTGATTGCACAAGGACGGGCTGGGTTTCCAGAGCCAAGGTGTTCCGTGCTGCAGGTAAGAAAATGCCTGGTTTTAATTAAGAAATACAGCCTTTGGGGCAGAAGGACTTGGAAGTGTGAGAGCAGAGGGCTTTCCAAAGGGGCTTTCACAGAGAAAACGCTGCCCTTTGTCTAATCCTGAGGAGAGTTTTATCTGCCATTAGTTCCCACCTTGGAGAATCAGAGCACGTGGCTGGTGACCATTGTGGGCACATGGCAGAGCTGGGACTCGCAGCATCTGGGAGGAAAGAGGGAAGAAACTCAGGGAAGCAGTTGCTGGGAGGGGAGGCAGTGCCAAAAAGCCGTTGAAACTTTATTGGCAGTGGAGGAGGATTGTTTGGGAAGGGGGATGGAAGGCTCCGTGTGGCTCGCAGCTGTCTGTCCATCTTGGTGGCATTGTCTGTGCCCTCATCTGCCGTGAGAAGAGCTGTGCTGTGCACAGGGGCAGGCTGTGTGCCACCGTCCCCGAGCTGTCTCATATCCCTCTCTGTGAGATCTTGTGACAATTCGTGTTACCGTGAGTCATTGTTTCTTTAAAGCTCATTACTGGCAAGGGCTCGTAGCGAGACACCGGAGTGGGGTTGTGTTATCTATGCTTAACAGGGCTATTAATGTCTGTCACCACTGAAGTGTCATCCAGCAGAAATGTAATTCTGGGTTTTGGGTGCTGAGTCGCAGAGGTATGCTCAGCCTTTGTCCAGCCAGGCTGAAACTCAGCACTGTCAAGTGGTGTCTCAGCTCACCATGTCGGTATTAAAAGGTTTTGGTTGCACTCTAAGACATCTGTATAATTGTGTCAGGGCCAGGAAGGGTTGAGGAATGTTCCTCAGAAATCGATTCTCAGGCCATATGAGTGCCAAAACTTTGCTTAATCCCCTGTGGTCATCTCTGCTGCTGCTTTGTTTGAATTTTTATTCCATAGCTCTGCATTTCTGGAAAAATGAGTGTCACAATGCCTGGAGCTTCACAAGCCTCTCTTCCACCATGGGTATGGTGGGAGAAGAGGTTTGTCAACGTGGCATCATTGTGGGGATTCAGTCAAAACTCCTCAGTGCTTGCTGGAGCACAGCCTGTCCTTTACCCAGTTCCTAACTTTCAGCTTCCTTCTTTCCCCCAGCATTTCCCAGCACCCAGTCTCTCTATAACAAATTACTCATGGGTTATTGTGTTACAATTCTCCACCTGAATTAAGATTTTCTTAGGCTCCATCCATCAGGCATTTGATTCCTCTAGAGTACAGACAGAATAAAATTAGTCTGCTGTTGCAGAGGAGGGAGTGACCTGCACATTCCTCTTCTAAACACGATCATTTAAATAGATCCACTCACCTCCATCCCTCCTGCCAAGGGTCCCACGAAGGGACCATGGCACTTGAGAGGCACCAGCTGCCCAGAATAACCTCAGCAGAAGGTCTCAGGGCAAGGCACAGCTGGGCAGCTGCAGCTTGGGAAAGGTTCTGCGTTCTTGCCTCTTTTTTAATAAACCATAAACTATTTTCACACCTCTGCCCAGACTTCTTTCACACTTCTGCCTACATATTTCTCTGCTTTTTACCATTGCCTCCGACACATGCCTCTGAAAACACCTTGGACTGGTCGTAATTCTAGAACACTGATACTTATCAACATAACATTTATTTTTCTTTGCAACCTTCTTTGAATCCAGAGCAAATTTCCTTTTATTTTTCTTTCTTTCTTTTTTTTTTTTTTTTTTTTTAAAAGGTCTGGTGTATGGCTAAAGACAATAAACTTGCCCAAATATTTGCTGTCAGAAAAGATATTTCTGGCATTGACTTCCTTTTCTCATATTCACAAAACAGAATTAGAAAAAATAGCAAGTAGATAACACACAATAATACAGCAGTAACCTTTGCATTTAGAACAACTTTTTTTTTTTTTTTTTTTTCATATATAGGTATTTTGCCTTCTAAAGCAATTAAAAGTGTGAAAGCATGATAAGGCTTTTTTTGTCAGCAGTAATGTGATATTTTTCTAGCAGAAACTTGGGGCTTTTTGCTAAACCCTTGAGGTGATTGTTCTGGCGGATTTAGAGGTTTTCTTGGTTTCATATAGGGTTAGGATATCGAAGTGCCATCAACAATAACTTCCTTGTTCTGTAATTTTCCTTTGGCGTGTGTTTGATACCTGCAGGCTTGTCCATTCCCATCTGCTCTGTATTGGTTTTATGCAAATTCTCTCTCCTCCCTCTACAAGTCCTTTCAAGTTAAAATATTGCTTCCTCATGCCCGCTTATATTACTTGTAATTCCTGCACAGTGACCTGCTAGCCACCCATGTATTGGGCACAAAAGGCATAATCTGTGTGAATCAGATATCTCTTATCTCATCCCTGTTTGCATTATACATTCCCCTCACAATACACTTTTTCCACAATGCTCATCCATTTAATGCCCAAATACCTGAGGTCTCTTATTTCTGTCCAACATGCTCGTTGCATTACTCACAGGGAACTGATGAGCATGGAGATAAAAAGACTTTCTGTAGGTGGTACAAGGATCTGTGTCCTGGTCAGAAGGGAAAAAACTGTTTGAGATTTCACTGGGTTCAACAGGAAAAGGCACATTTGCTCCCTGCAGCAGCCCTGTTTTGGGTGTGAAGCCAGCCCATCAGTGGCAGTGGGAGCAGGTGACCTTTTCTGCATGAAATTCTATATTTTATCTCCTACAGAATTCCTAAAGTATATATTGTTTTTAAATTTTCTTTCTGTGGTAAGAATATCTCCTAAGGCTTGCTTCAGATTTCAAAAATATAATGCTGGAAAAGCCTTGAAAAAGTTTAGATGGCCTTGAAAGGTTGTGTTAAAAATGGTGGTGTTCTGGCCTGCACAGAGTTGAGTAACTGTGGAGACACCAAGGGAGAGCAGGGTTTGCTGTCAGATTAATTTGCTGAATGTTGCTGTTGGTCTCAGATCTGCAAAATCTGTTCTCTTATTAAGTTTGATGAACAAGAGCAAATACCAAAGGCAGACATAATGTATTTTGATTATAAAGTTTTGTTAATCACTTGGTTGTATTTGTTACAGGGTAGGAGAAAAAAAATTAATCAGTGGCATAAAATATGAATTATGTAAATGCCTGTAACATATCAAATAATTTCTTCCAGTTAAATTTTTAGAGAAATATACTTGTCATATTTTGTTATATTGCTTTTTTTGTTGGATTGTTTTATAAATTTGATTGCTTCTAAGAACATTACTGTTGATGTCAAAAGAAAAGCCATGGGCAGTCTAGATTTGGTATCAACACTACTAATGCTTAAATTACCAGAAAAAGATAGGAATTTATTTAACTACTTTGGTGCCCAACAAACGCAGTCTGCTTCTATGTCAAATACACTGTGTGCTCTTTAGCGCCCTGGATAATCATAAATGCAGTTCTAGGCTTCAAAGAAAGACCATTACACTTGAGAATCAGAAATATGCCATTAACCATAGAGTCATTTCCAGAATTTTGCTTTCACTTTTGGTTATTATCAAGAGATATGGATGTATACAGAAGCCTACCCCAGTTGTTATTCATGGGCATAGAGTTTCTAAAGTGAATGGCTCTGATTCTTGCTCTAGTGTTGGTGTAAATTTGAAGCATTCTCACAGAGCAGAAACACAAAAATTGTGATATTAAGCAAAATATCAGATGCAAAATTTGTTAATGGTTCCTCCTGGCCTTCACAACTCTGCCTTTAGGAATTCCAGCACTGTAATATAGGAATAAATAAGGTAAGGATGATTCTGATTTAGTATTTTGGTCCTGTCTGAATTCTGTAACAGAGTTAGAGACTTGCCCTCACTTCTCAGCTGCCTCTGTGTAGATGGAGCATTCAGTAAATATGCTCAAGATATATGGACTGCAATTAAAACACCCTGTAAGAATGTAAGAGCCTAATGGTCTAATTTTTCAATTATGTCAATGTCTGTGGGAATTGAGGTTGTGCTTATTATCTTGCAGCAGGCACCTTTCAGACCGTGGGGCCCGAGTCAGGCAGGAATCTGGGTTTGCAGGAAGCACAGACTCAGCTCCAGAGACAGCATTTAGTGTGAGTGCTGCAGTGTGCCCTGTCCCACAGGGAAGGGCAGCACAGATAATGCTCACAGCACATGCAAATCCACCTCTGGTGCCTCCCAGCAGCCAGCTGCTAGATCAGAAGGCTTTTTGCCCTTTTTTTCCAAATAGAAGGTAGCATCCGGATTAACCAGCCTAAATTTGTGTGTGTAAAAAGGGAGGGTGGTTTTGGAGACAGCAGAAAGCAAAGCTATAAGCCATGTTCAAGGGATTCCCCAAGCTGCTGGTCACCTGCAGTCCATCCCAGCCCTCTGAGTGTCCTCTACAGGTTCTCTGCAAACCTCCCTGCATCCCCTGTTAGCTCAGGGCAGCACCAGCAGTGAGGAAACCAGCCTGGTGCATGGTTTGGACAGCGGGCAAAGCACAGTGTTCTTGTGCCACTGTTTGGTCCTTAGAGTCTCTGAGGGGCAGAATAGCACAGAGGGAGAAACTTTTGTCTTGTCCTCATATAGCCCGACTTTTCCAAGGCTGAGTTTTTCCACAAAAGCTGGTCACACAGGATTAGTGTCAAAGGGGTGTTCAGATGTTCAGGGCTGATAAAAAGCAGTTTGCCAGCACTCAGAGCCCTCGAGCCCATGTTCAAATTAAAAAAGAGACCAGCAACGTTAAAATAGTTGAGGTACAAAAAGAAAAAGGAAAAACCTCCTCAGTTATCTATGATAACACTATTGTTTTCATTTTTTATTATCTTGCTTGTTACACGCCAATGAGAAACAACCACAGATCGTCAATAAGGTTTTTAATTGCAAAGATTTCCTGTGACGTGAGTGTTAATGAATGTCAAGGCAATAACACAAAAGACATTACTTGTTTAATGATTGATAGAACAAGAAAAGCACGAGGTCTTTTGCAGGATAAATGACTACTGTTCTGTGTTCCTTTACATTAGCAGTATCAACACTTAGATCACATGGCAGGAGATAATGGTCCAGGAGATAAAGTACAGAATCACAGTCTGTTATACAATAACAGACACA
Organism: Oenanthe melanoleuca; assembly: GCF_029582105.1. Classification (NCBI taxonomy): domain Eukaryota; kingdom Metazoa; phylum Chordata; class Aves; order Passeriformes; family Muscicapidae; genus Oenanthe; species Oenanthe melanoleuca. The sequence goes on along the minus strand of NC_079343.1, from coordinate 16,013,303 downwards.
GTAATGATAATTAATGTGCATTTCTTTGGCAATTCTCATAGTTGTCAGCGCTGAGCCATTGGGACCAGAGCTGTTGACTGAAATGGGAGCAGGATGGGGCACTTGGTTGGTCCCAGAGTTTTTGATTTTTGCTCTGCTCCAAAGATGTCAGACCTTAAATGTTTTCCTTCTCAGATGGTTTAAGTGGACATTCACGTGTGTAGTAGATTTTGTGTGTTCTAATAGTAATATACCTTAAATGCCCAGATCTTTGTGGCTGGAAAAAAGGGAGTTAAAAGACAGAGTGTGACAGGATACTCAAAATAAACTCCTGGGCTTTGGCCAGGAAGGATCAACATCCTGACACCCACTGAAGGCTCATCATTTTTCTCTTTGCTAATAAACACCTAAGATAAGGGCTTTCACACAAAATAAAAAAAGGGGAAAATTCTGGCCAAGGCCTCCTTCACAGCCAGAAGGTAACAGGGAAGGATATACAAAATCTGATTTGTCTGAGCAACATTTCACAGTCTTGGCAAAAGGATCTCCCATGTCTTTGGGTACAAACTCCATGGAAAAGTTGTACAGCTTTGGTTTGGTTTATATGGTTTCTGACACACCAGGTTTCATGGGACAATACACACTTGGCAACTTTTGCCCAGTTTGCACCACAAGGTTTTGAGAGCCCCTGGAGCTCTGCCGAGTGAGCAACTGTCTCCAAATATGTGCTAAATCCGAGAAAGCCTTCGTGGTGAAAATTAGTTCATGGTTTGGCAAAATGTTTGGGGAGTCAGAAAAATGTTTGGATGGAACCTGGATGGCTTAATTATTGGCCTTGAACCACAAGTTAATGGAGCTGTACATGGCCTTTGGTTTCAGAATGTGGCACTGGATAATGTTTCCTCGTTTTTGAGAGTTGTGTTGGTTTGCAGCTACCAGTGATGGCGTGGAGCTGCTGCTTGAAAGCTGCAGCGGTAGCACTGTACATGTCCCATCCAAAACAAGAATGTTATCCACATTAATAATATGGTTCACAATGTTTTAAAATATTTTATTGGACTAGATCATCTCAGTTTACTCCAGGTTAAAAATTCCCTTTCCAGGTTATAAAAATCCCTTTGTTGCTGTTGCAAGTAGGATCACGTTTGTCAGCTTTGAAGTAAATCGTGCAACTGGTTTTTGTCCTCTGAAAGCCCACCAAAGCTGTGTTTGAGCTTTACTTAAGTAAAGTATGCACAGCCTTGTGCCATTTGTCTTCTTTTAGAAAGAGCAGCTTCCAGAGTCTGTCAATATCCAGTTTGACCTACGAGCCTGCGTTTCCAGGTGTTCCTGCCCCGGGCAGCACGGTGTGGGTCTGGAGAAGTGTCAGAGGCTCTTGGACATCCTGGAGGGGATATAGGGCACCCTGAATGGGCTGGGCTCAGATTTTGCTCCTCTGGGGTCCAAGACATTCTCCATTATCCTGCTAAGCTGGCTTTGGACAATGCTACACCGTTAAAGCTTTCCCAATCCTGGCTATGCATCCTTCTCTCCATCCCCTCTGAGTTTTGAATTTTCAGACCTCAGCCCCACTTTGGAAGTGACTGAACTGTGTCAGGAGCTGCTTGTGTTGAAGGCAGGAAGCAGAATAACAACTTAAAGAGGTTTGGGGTGTTTTTTCAATGTTAGACTTCTTTAGCTGTGATGCCAGGGAGAGCAGCAAAGCATGGAAATTGTGAGTGGGTGTCTCCTGGGGGCCCAGACTGGCTCTGTCCTGGTGCTCAGCCAGGTTTCCCATCTCCTTGTTGACCTTCCAAGAGAGCCTCAGGGAGGCTGCTTGCATCAGGTGAGAGTCATTAATGTGAGCCCATCTGTGCATTTTGTTTGAACAAGTTAGTAGTCACTTAAAGAATTCTGGTAGCCTTTTCAAGGGGCTCTGCAGAGTCTAGAGGTGTGCAGCAGCGTCTACCTGGGAGGTGTGCACTCAGAAACAGCTTGGGAAAAGGGCAGTGTAAAATAAATGAGTGTAAAAAAAATTTGGTTTAAACAGTTCCATCAAAACTACTTTGATTCAGACTGTTTTGGCTGCTCTGCTATGAAGTACTGCAGAGGTAAACCCTGCAAAACATGGGGACAAAAATCCCCCAAAGTTTAGGGGAACTATAAGAGACTGTGTATCCCTACATAAAGCCCGGTAGAAGATATTCTGAATTTCACTTTTCCAAGTTGCCTTCTAGTCAGTTTAAACCCACCATGCTTTGATCTCCATCCTACAGACCAAGTAGTTTTTACTTCTCTATTTCACTTGCAGCCTCAGGACGGGTGATCGGGGGGTAAGGGAACTTCTACCTGTCACTTCCAATTTTAGGATCAGGACCTTGATTCAGGAAATCACTTAAGCATGTGCCTGCCTTGCAGCAAGAGTTTCCTTGTGTGGCAATGCCCTCCCAAAAGATGTCCTGCTCTGTCTCCTCAAGTAGTAAACACTTGAAATTGGACCAGCCCAGGGAAGCTGCTTTTTCCTTTTCTCTGTGAGAGGACCAAACTCCTGAGAACCCAGACACTCAGCCCCATTGACTTCCCACTGCCCTTCCCAGGGAATAAAGGTTGGGAGAGCAGAGCACCCTCCAGGCGTTTCTCTGCCCCTCGCCGGAACAGCGCCCGCCACTTTCCTTGTGGGAGCATGTGGAGGCATTAATGAAATGCACAAAGCAAAGAGGCTCATCCATATAAATGGGTGATTTAAATAATGAGGAAGGAGGAAGGATGTGGTTCAGTGTCAGTACTGATTAATTAGGGCATAAAATAAATAACCCTCCTAACAACATTGGCTGCTTCCACTATAACTTACTCTATTAGCGGGTGATGGAGTTAATGCAAGTGACAGTGTAATTACAGGTTACTTAACTGCCCTGTTATGATTTGGCCTAATTTTAGGGGATGGACCTACTTACATGCTCACATTTTCCTATTGCAAAAAACCCACAGCAAAGGGCTGATAAAAGTTGGTTGCTAATCCTGCAGTTTCACCACTCGTCAGGCAGAGTTTTTCTGCTCCCCCCTTTTGAAAGTCAACCACACTGATGCCAAAAGCCTGGAATAATTCCCCTGTGAGCTTGTTTGATGTCACAGCTGAGGTCAGGGCTGGGTATTGTGCTCTTACCAGTACGCATGGTTATCTAACGTGTGGCCACACAATGAAATGATGAACAGATGTGAACAGTGAGTTTTTAACATCTTAGCTCCTTTGTATGGAAGTTTTATTGAAATGTCTTGCCTGTTAACTCTATGAGTGTCAGGCAAAAGCAAGAAAATATGCACCAGGATTTACAGGGTTTTGGAGTGGATTTTGAAACCCAGCATTGCTGCACAGCAAATAACTGCTGAGGTAACAAGCCATTTGCATTTAATACTTTTGTGGCTGCTGGCCAATGCTTCCACAGCTTAAGGTATGGATCACAAATTTCTCACAGAAAGAGAACAAATGCAAAGTTAGAGCTCCTAAATTATAATGCATTACAACCCAAACTTCCCATTAATAGAAGCTTTCAAACATGACATCAAATCCTTTGTTTGTTTAATGAAAGTCCTGAAGCTATTCTGAAATATTTTTAGCTGCTGGTCAGTGCTTCTTATTTTTTTCCTGTGGGATGAGAGAAAGGGAGATGAGGAAATCAGACAATTTTCCCATATTATGATGATGTGACAGTGGTATTGATATGGTACTCTTTGAATAACTTTAGGTCAGTACAGTTGAAAATGAGATCTGTAAATAGGAGTTTGTACAGCTTTAACTGCAGGTGATGCTGCCAAAGCCATATACAATATCTTATTCTGCAGGGCTTTTATATGGTCCAGTACTTAAATAATTAGTCTCCTCCTCCCTTTGATTTTTTTCTAAGTTTTTTTTTTTTTTTCCTGTGTTATCTGAAATACATTGAAACCTTACAATATCTCAGTTTCTCTACTTTTGAGTTACTTAATATGTCCAAAATGCTCTAGGATTTGGGGCAAAACATTGTCATTGCAAGAGCATCAAAGTTTGATCCTTCAGAATTCAAAGAAATATCCATATTTCTATTTCAATGTATATCACAATCCTTTTTTTTGCACCAAGTCACTTTTTTATATGTTACAGCAAGTCACTTTGAATTCAAATATAAAATGAGGCCATCCATCATGTTAGCAATTTAATTACCTCGGTATATACTTTTTCAGAAAAAAAAAATCCAAACCCCAAACACAACAAACCACCTCTATTATTTGTTGTGTGTGTATATCTTATTACAGATTCATTGCCTGGGGACAGGCAGGGCTGTCAGCAGGGCAGTCCTTGTGGTTAGAAATGCCAAGATGGGGAGCAGATAAGACATGAAGTCCTTGTGCCTCCTGTTTGGGTCCACTCTGCTCCGTGTTTGCTTGGGGCCTTACCTGTTAGATTCCCTGTAATCTTTGTTGCAACAGTGAAATGATGCCTTGTAAAGCAATGAAGCGTGACAGGGATACTGAAAGGGTCGAATGAGGTAGAAATGTGAGATTTTCTATCTTCTGTGGGCTCAGGAAATAGGAGTCCAGCTGCTGAGCTGGGGTTGGGCATTCACCGTGGTTTTCGTGGCAAGAAAGTTGTGAGATTTATTGTTTGGTGCTTACAGAAGAGACAAAGTAAGCAATGCCCGTGATTTATCTAATTGTTTAACCATCTGGTTTCAGGCGACTGAAGATTAGGCGTTAAGGCAACTGGGAAACTACAAATGGCAAGGCAGGGTGGGGACAAGGGCCTTTATTTATTAAACTTTTCCTGGTAAAACTCTGGAGTTCTTCAGTGACAGAGACAAATTCCATTATTTTTACTTATTTTCATTTTTTAAAGGATTGGATCGTTTCATGGCCAATAGAATGTGGAACAATAAAAGCTGATATAACAAGAATTGTAGTGAAATGACATGTTTTAGGGCATGAGTGGATCCAAGAGTTGGGGTGGAAAGGGAGATGCTATTGCCATATCCACATCTTGTGGCACACAAGGTTTTCCTATATCTTTAGCTAGGACAGATATGGGACATCAGTTTCAACAATATGTATTGAAAAAGACTCTGGTCTCACTTAGGCAGCCCTGGGATGGGCTGCTTGTGGCATTGAGCTGTTTTCCTCATTTTTAACATACTTCTCACAACAAAACCCATGTATCTTGTCACTGCAGAGAAATTAACAGTTTTCCTTTAGGTGTTTGAGTGGGAGCTGAGCATGTGTCACATGTAAATAAGTGCAGAAGTAGGACTTGGCTGAGCTGGCCATGCCACTGAGTAAATCTTCAAAGCTAATGATAAATATCTTTTTCTGTGAAAGAGGAGAGACTAAGATTTCCCTCAAAGCAAACAAGCACGAGCATCTTTTGCAGACCTTGAAGGGAACAGGGAAAAGCACACATGTGAGATGACTTAAGTGGAAGAAATAGAAGTATAATATTTAAAAAGGACAAAACTCAATCACTTTAGTTCTCTTGGGAAATCCACCCTGTGGTATAGATGAGACCAGATACCCTTTCATTCCCCCTGTTGTCCAACATCCGTCTTCATTAGAAGTTTTGCTCTTCCAGAGTCCAAAGATCTCAGACTTTTGATTAGTTTCAGCTGGGCTTGAGTATCAAACCTGAAAAACAGTTATTTTGTCTGCACGTGTTACTTTTCCATAAGCAAAGGCACATCTTACAAATAAAGTCTTCAGGGAGGTTTAAAACTGACCTGCAACACAAGAAGAGAGAAACAAGCTGGCTTGCTTTATAGGAAAGACTACACAGGTATCGACCCCAGAAAATTTGTCAAGTCAACACCTAATGATGGCTTAGCTGCTGGGCTTGGCCATGCAATACTTAGATCAGGCTCTGTTTTTTTACACCTGGGTTTTCACATATGGAGCCCGAATGAGTGAGGAGAAACAGAAGCGCCGTGTGCGCGTTTCTGCCCGGGAGCCGGCTGGAGCAGCTCTGCTGAAGTTTGGCCATAAACTCTTTTAGCTGCCAGGTCTCTGGGGAAGGCTTGGGTGAGCATCCTCACATCTGCCATCTGCTGTTAAAAACCAATCCCCCAGGAGCTTGTGAAGGGAGGAGACTCTTTCCAGAGGCAGCAGAAATGTAGAGCGCAGGGAGGGTGGGCAGAGCAGTCCCAGCTGTGGGGTGGTCACTCAGTCCAGGGCACTGGGAGAAACTGATAAATAGCTAATTCCTAAGCAGGGAGATGTAAAAGCAAAGCCAGTGTCCAGCCTGGAGCTGTGGGTGATTCTCCTGCTTGAATAAAGGAAATTGTTTATTATCAGAAATTATGGATTCATTAAGTCCAAGAGGCTTTCATGAGGATCTTCTCGCACTGAGGCTTTCCTTTGGAAATGTGTCTCAGGGTTGGGTGTGGTGGCTACAGGCACAGAAAATGTGACTACCCTGGTTGGTGAGTGTGTCTGCAGAGTGCCAGACCCCAGCTGAGCTTTCCATGAGCCATCATCAGCTTGGTCAGGCGTTTGATCCAGATCAGGGAGTTAAAGCCAGCTCTTGCATATCCCAGCACATATCCTGACCACCAACTTTCTCTTGAGGTCTTGGTCTCATCTGGGAGAGAGAGTAGAAATAGTAGACAATTCCAAAAATTGATTGACAAATAAAGTAAGGGTGGAAATTTTTCCTTTTCATGAAAAGACAAGGTGGTTCCATTCCCCTTCCAGGCCTTTTGGTTCATGAGAAGCAAAAACGTGTATCAGGTGCTATTTGTCAGCTGTCTTCTGAAAGAAGGTGACTATGCAGATACCAAGGAATATCTGGTGTCTTCACATAGCACCTGATGGTGATATTGTTTTATTTTAGCGAAAACCATTGAGAGATCTTCCAATAAGACACCAGTGTTTGGTAAGAGTGTCTATATTTCCACACTTTTAATGAGAAAGTTGAAGTGACTTATTTAAAAATTCAGTTTTGTGTTCAGTTTTCCCATTTTGTTTCTCCAGTGTCAGCATATTTCTTGTTTTGATATATACATATATATACATACATATATGTAAAATATGATCATTTGTTTATATTAAATAAAACTTTGTAATACAACATTTTTTTCTCTTAACATTTTTCAGGCTCTAAAATCCAAATTAAAAGTGAAGGGACTTAACCTAAGGAAGTTCTAGTATTAAATGAAAGATTGACTTATATGTTTAAGTGTTTCAGGAATTTTTCCTGAGTATTTGTTTCAAGGGCAGCATTGGCCTTTTGGTTTTCAGTTCTGATTTAGAGGCTTTATTCCCCAAAGTTGAAATTTCCCGTTTCTACACAGCTCTGGCAATTCTATAAACTGAGATTTCCAGGGTAGCTTTACACAGGCAGCTGAAACCCACGGAAATACTGTGGTAGAGTTAAGAACTGAACCTAAGTTTATCTTAATCCTAGTCCAGTGTCTTAGTCAGAGGGATTTTAACATTTCTTCTCCTCGCGATAGTGCTGAGAGCTGGATGGGAGATTTTACTGAGTGTAGGAATAGATGCTCAGGCACACTGAGAGGTGTCACTGATGTTGCTTTAATAAAAGATGAATTCTGAGCCGTGCTGCCTGACTGTGTGAAGGTTTTTTGGGAGGCTGGGCCGGGAAAGCCGCGCTGGCTGGATGCAGTCCAGGGAGGAACTCCTCTCAGAGCACAGCCAAGCCTGGACAACTCCTTCCACGTCCTCCACAGCCGGAGCAGGCCAGAGCTGGAGTGCTCCACTGACCTAACAGCGAAATGTGATTTTTGGGGAGGTTCTCCAGCTGTTTGGGGAGGCACTTGAAGGGCCCTGTGTGTAGGGAGCTGCCTGCAGAGGCTCCTGGTCAACAAAGGGGATGAAGCCCTGCAGCAAACCTGTAATGGGCACACTCCTCACCCCTCTGGAACTGTGCATTTTTTGGGTATGTTTGAGCCAAACCCGGGATTTTCAGCTGCTTCCAAGGGTGCCTGGGTAAAATAGAATAGCCTAGGAAGTGCAGTCACATGGGATAGCTGCTTCTGCCCTTTTGTCTTGTGAGTGTGCTAATAAGTCTGATTCAGTGGAAGCCAGTCTTTGAGTTGGTTATTTGTGTACCCAAGAGCAGCTTTTAAGCCCAGCTGATTGTCAGCGTCTCTGTCTGAATGGAATGCCCCACTATTAAACCTGGGCAGTTTGGATACTTGGGCAAAACTTGTGGATTACAAGCACTGTCATTTTTTGAATGATAGCCCCTTTGGAGTGCAGTGGGTAGGGAGGTTCTGTCATTTATTTTTCTTTTGGATAATGACAAAGAGAAAGAAACACGCTGCTTGTTTAAACTGACAACTCACAGGTTTAGCATTTGAATCAGGCAAATTTGTACAGCATGTTTTTGAAACCAAGGAAGTATTAATCTTACACCATTTATGCAGTGATCCAAAAACAAATATAGCTTTTGCAGCCAAAAGTTAAGGCAAGCTTTTCCAACTCTGAGTTGTGACTGTTTCATATTCAGTATCAGACAAACATAACATCCCATTATATTGTACAGATTAAAAAAAAATAAAAGAGGAAAAAGAAAATTAAAGGGGAATGAGCAAGTAGCATGTCTGAATTTCCTTTCTCATACAAAAAGCAGGGAAATGCACTGGGCTGAAATCTCATCAGAGAGAACGCCAGGTTACTGTTGTTAACAAAACGACAACTACTTGATATTTAGGTTTTATAGAAATGACTTTCCAAAAGAGTCTGGGTTCAAAGCGGGAAGTTCACTAATAGGTCTGAACAAACGTGTTCCTGCTCACACCCCATTAGGAAGGTGGAATGCAGCGAGTGCTGCTCTCCCCGAGGAAGCCCCAGCGCACGCGATGCGCAGCCAGCCCAGCAGACGATGCCAGACCCGCTGGCCCTGGGGATTCTGCAGCACATTTCCAAAGATAATGTGTCTTTTGGGCTTCAGTGGCAGGCAGGGGAAGGAGGACTCCACTGCATGGATTTTGAAAGGGTTTGGAATTGTGTGCTTTGTTCTTGGACACATTTGCTCATCTCTAATAAGATATTAAAAACTCAGAAGTGTCTTAAGCTCTGCTGTATTTTGGCGTGCTCATTTGTTCCACGGCTGCCTTGTGCGCATCCAAAGCAATGATCCTGTTCCAAGTGGTTTCTGGTGAGGCAGAGCTGTATGATTCCTTTGAATCATAACATGAGTCTGGTATGAGTCCTGTCGTGATGTGTCCCCGTCTGTGGAATATGAGAAATTTGTTCATTTTTTTTTCATCAGACAGTGCCATGGAAAACAAAGTTCACGTGGTGAAACTGCAAAGGCAGAGTGAGGTGATGTTGCAGGGACCATTGTACATGCTGTGCCTGCTGGTCTGTACAGCCAGGGAGAGAAATGCATCACTGGCTGGTGATTAACCATCCTGGGGGTGGCTGGGAAACCTGCACATGCTGGCTTGGAGGTAGGACCAAGGGAAGGGAGGCCTGGGCATCTTATCAGAAATCACACCACCAATGCCATCAGCATTTCTTGGGAAGGCTGGGTTATAACTCAGCTTTATAACTGGGAATTTGTACCTACGCCAGCCATCCTGGGGGGTGTGGATTTTAAATGCTCACACATTTCATTCTGCATGACAACACCTTGAAAACATAGGTTAGTTAAGACAAACCGCCGTCAATTAAGTTTATTGGATGATGTCAGTGATGTAGGTGATATATATATATACATAATCATGGATTTAGAAAAATGTCCACTCTTCTCTGGATGTGCAAACAGGTTGTCAATAACGGGAGAAAATTTACAGTGACAGTCAGTGGGATTTTGCAATATGCAAAATGGACTTAATAATCAGGATGAGAAATCACCTCAGGAAGAGTAGGGATTTTGATCTGTGTTTTTCTTGTTAGTTTTGAAAAAACACCATCTGCCAATAGCAGAATTATTTTCACAGCCATTTCCTATGGATATACTAGAAACAGAGCCATGCACTGCCCTTCAGCTGGGGCTAGTGGTCCTTAGAAAGATGCATGCAGAAGAAGCCATGCCTAGTCCACTGGACTTTAATTATAATCAGACACCAGGTAGTTTAATTTTCTCTGGTGCTATTTTTTGCCAGTGGTAGGTGATGTTGCTAACAGCTGGCACTGAATTTTCATAGCATTTTATTTAATTGCAAGCTGTGAGCAGAGACAACCAAGAGCAAAGGAATGAAAACTTCAGACACTATCCCAAATTATATGGATGTGCTGGCTTTGGTAATTCGGTTTTGAATTTCTGAAGGAAATAATTAAATTGTTATCTGAAATATTCTGAAAATTATTTTTCTTAGATCTCAGTGTGTAATTCCTTCTGCTTTGGACTACAAACGTACTTGTGACTTTTTCACCTCAGGTGTCTTCAGCTCAAATTAAAGCCAGAAAGATTGCACTGGAGTTTCTGTCTTCCCCAGCCTTCTGATGGGACCAAAAATCACACTGGCCTTTCAAAAAGAATATGACTCAAACTCCTTCCAAACCCATACAAGGTTAAATAGATTTCAATTTATGGCCAAAATATGTATTAAATATTATAAGGGCAATGTAATAAGTTTAATTAATGACATTTGTAATTGTTAGAATATTTATGTAATTATTACTAACAGCTAAAATATTAAGAAGCAAGAACAATGACCTTAGACCCAATGCAGGATTTGCAGTGCAAGCCATTTGGTACCTGAGGGATGTCTCATCCTCTTCCACACTTAGAAATAAGCCATCTGGTTTTCTCACCCAATTGGAGTGCAGGATTTAGCCCTTCAGTTTTCTCTATCTCATTCCTTCTGTTTTTCCCCTTGGCAGGGAGGGGGAAGTGTGTTGGGGATTATCTAAGGGCTCAGGCATTGCACTGAAGTGTGCTCTCTAGGACTGATTTCATATTTGATCAGACTCTCAAGATGGGTTTCAAATCCAATATTGATGCATTTTTTTCCTCAGGATTGTAAATTGTTTGACAATTCCTGGGAGTGACTCTTGTAAGGGCTTAACCCCCTATTTGCTTATACAAAGTAAACAGTTGCAATAACAACTTCAGTAATTTCCAAATCCCTACTCCTTAGTTTATTAAGTTAATACAAACTGAGCACTGCCCCATTCTCTTGCAGGCTACTAATGCTGGATTTGTGTGTTGGATTTTGAAGCAGTGTCCATGGTTTTAGCCTGACCATCTCCCCTTCAGTGTGTTACAATTCCTTTATTATTTGTTTTAATGTCTTCTCCCTCAACTTGGCTTACTCAAGTCTTGGATCTGGCTAATGGTAATTGATCCAAATGAAATTGAATTGGAGAAAAGCCATTGCTTATGAAGAAAGATCTGTGTGACTTGGGCTGGACTGATGGGTTTGCAAATCCTCTATTTTTCTTACAGCCACTTCTTCCATAATATCATCCCAGTTTACCAAATCGGATCTTAAATTATCTCCTTTGCTTCTGATCCAACGGCTTTTTGAGTTTATTTTTGTTTTTCATGTTCTTTTGCTCCTTGCCTGGCAGTCATGTTCCAGCTACAGCCTTGTTCATGGGGCAAAGGTGCCTAATACTACATGTACTACATGCTCCTTCCACTGGGGCAGCTGTAATTTGCACTGATCATTCTTATTTTTGCACAAAGTAATTTGTATTCTTGCAGAGTTGGTTTTTTTTTGGTTTTTTTTTTTTTCAATACTGATGAAAAAAGGAGCTTCAGCATCTCAGATGCATGTTTTGACATATGTTTTCTTACAAAGTGATCTGTGGTTCAGAAATAGGTTATCCTTGTGGGTCAAGAGCTGTTGCTTTAACTAGTGCTCATGCCTTGTATTCATGAGAGGCTGTAATTGATTCCCATCTCTTTTATGGAATAGTCCTATTTTCTCACTGAATAGATGCTTCTGGTTCTTTTAAAGGCAGCATTCATCTCAATCAGCTCACTGTTGCTTTTTCACTACTGTCACCCAAGGAGGAGCCCCCTCAACCTCCTCCTCCCCACTTCAAATCATAGCATTCAAATACTAATTTTCTTGTCTGGGTAGATGTCCAGACTCATTGAAGAGCTACTCCCTAATAGAAAGAAAAATACCAAGGGTTTTGAGATTTAATATAAAATAGTAAAAGTTGGTACCTGTGCTTTAAAGTGCCTTTGAAACTGGTGCAATTTTTGGGGAGGCAGCTGAACATGAACTGAACTGAAGGATTTCCAGAGACTGTACCTAATAATATGGACCTGTGCTGAGCTTAACATTGTAAAACTGCAGAATCAAAGGGTTAATAGAAAAAGTTAAGTGCAAATTGGGTAAAATAAGAGAAAATCAATGTTTGTAACCTGCCATGAAGAGGGCATTCAGTCCCTTTGTTCTCCTATTTCATTTTGGAAATCTATAGGTACCTGGGCTTCATGCCCACAGGATCCAGAGTGGACAAAGCTGAATGTGGGAAATAAAAATCCTGAGTTCACATCTAGGAGGTGTGGGTTTTCCCTCATTGCAGCATCTCTAAATACTGCAAAAAATAAATAAATTGGTGTTGGTTATTTATTTTTACTGTTTTCGACCAAAGAAGAAATTAAATGTTCCTTCAGCCACCCCTCTGCAGTCATCTACTTTTGGCACCTTCTTTGAAAGTTATGGGACAAATTCTTTCCTCAAAATTTTCTCCATGGGGATAGATACAGGCACAATGTGTTATTAAACCAAGCTGCTTTTAACAGAAGATGAGAATGTTTTAAGATCTCTACTTTATCTCATCATGACATGGAACTCCATAGCGGAGAAGGAGCAGTAGGAATGAGAAACCAGAGCCCTGAAAAATTTGCCAGGAAACCTAAAATCCCAGAGAAAATGCTGCCTGTTGAAGGCTGAGGTTTGCAAACTTTTTGCACAAATCTAAGCTCAATTTCCAGTAAAACCTGTCTTGATTTATCAATTCAAATCAAAGCCAGGTGGGATTTCATGTGATTACAAGTGAGATCTTTCAGCCTTTCAAGGGTTTTGCTCCCTGAGCTGAGGCAATGGAACCCTCTGCCAGACAATGCTGATTTTTCATTTCCATGGGCTCCTGCAAATTGGCACTGGCACAGTTTATATGAGGACAAGGTTTTGGTGTGGCTGGAGGGCGAATTTCACCAGAGCAATGTTGTGTGACAACTGACCTGATGTTCTCCCCCACTGCAGGGCCTGTGATACCCAGGGCTGGTGTTATAGCCTAGAGTGAAAGAATCTGTGAAAGGGCCTTAAATCTGATATAACTGCAATTAAATTCTCCCATAGTGGGCATGCCATAATCCCATCATAATTGCCAGCATGGGTTAATAGCACTGTTCATATGGCACATAAACAGCAGAAAATGCATGCTCCAATGGATTTTCCTTTCTCCCCTTCATATTGGCCTGATAAAGTAATAGGCAATTAGGAATAGTTGGAAATTCCTTTGGAATTTACCATTTAATTAAGATACTCATATTAAATGACCCCAGGCCACCAGCATGTGCACCAAATCCTCAGGCTCTCGCTGCCTCCTGTGCCAAGCTCCTCCATTTCCTTGGAGTTTAGCTGAAGTTTGGACACTGGAGGCCCCAAGCTCTGTTTTTAAGACTTTTTCAAAGGGTTTTTTTGTGGTACGGGATTTAGTTCAGGGATAAACAAGTTGGTCACACACTCCTGTGTTAAAACAAATTGATGTCTTATGCTGTTCAGTTTTTGACCAGGGAGGAAGGGTGAAGGGGTGGGAATGGTTAGGGAGCAGAGGAGGAGGAGAGAGAAGTGTTGAAGACTCAGGTGAGCTGAATTTCCAGTGAAAATACTTTGACCTGATGGGTCCAATTTCATCTTCTGAGTAGATTAATTAATGAAGGACCCAATTCCACCTTCATTTTGCTTATAGCTCTCACTGATGTCATTAAAACATACATTCCTAGGGACAGGCAGGATATATGGGCCAGGATTTAAAAATCCATAAGGATCATTAAAGAGCAGAGTTAGAACATTCATCTGCCCATGAATGGCACACAAAGACATTAAGCCTTCGATGCCTTTATGCTTCTCAACAGAGACACAGGGATTAAAGTAGATTTCTCAAACAAACAAATAAATAATCTCAGTAATGTCTCCACACTAGTGTGTTCAAACCCAGTTAAACTGTTAAGCATCTTGAGGAAGGTTGATGTTCCAGCAGAAGCTATGTTTTGGGCTTAACACTTTTTTTAAAGTTTAAGATTTATATAAGAAATGCAATCAGTAAATGCCAGACTATGACAAAACCAGTTCAGCTTTCCTGCAGAGGGATAGCTACTGTGGACTTCAAACCTCCCTGGCTGCTGGCAGTGGGAATCCACCTGTACCAGACTGTTTGCCCATGGTTTTATGGGGTTGGCTGCCACAAACCTTCCACACACTTCAAAAGGTACAGTTTACCTTGGTACTCTTTGTCCCAGAAAGGGATTACAAGCTGACTTTAACAAGCTCATGCTATTTCTGGTGTGCTGTCTTAGTGTTGCTCAGACACAATTGAGAGCTGGGTAATTGTTTTATGGGTTACTTAGCAAATCCAGTCGTATATATTTAGCATAAAGACACCGATAAGTGAGAACTAGTGAGGTGGTACCAGAGTTCTGTGCATCTCTTCAGTGCTTTGCCACATAATCTCTGGTAGAATAAGAAGGGTCTTGGACATCATATTGTGTGTTTAAACTACCATCCTGCATCAGTCATTGAATTCCTTAAAATAATCAGTTGAGGTCAGATAACTGCTTTAATAAATGCTCTTGGAATGCCAGTTGATCTGTAAAAAGCACTAAATGGTATGACAGAAAATGTAGCAGCTCAGTTGAGAGATGATGTGTGTCTGTTCTCTGCATTTGCTTGGCAGATAATGCCAGAAAATTGGATGTACCTTTTGTAGACTTTGATAATTCATAAATCTATTGACCAAGGTGTTCCATCATTAACCTTTAATCTCTTAGAAGCAAGTTGGCTGGAATCTATTTAGTTTAACTAGCTTGTTCACTGATAATGCATGATTTTTAAATTTCCCTTTGTGCATTCCTTAGCTAAAGAAAAACACAGCTGTGTGTGAGACAAATTCTATTTATTTTCTCGTTAAGAAAAGTACAAGAAGATAGTATCATTTGAAAGCTAATAATAAAGAACTACTAAAGAACGCCCTTCATCTGTTTGCTCTGCCACTTTACGAAGGCTTTCCAAACAATCTTTTCAGCTGTATTAGTAAGGAAAGATATCTTAAAAGTCAAAGGAAGACAAAGTTAATGCATTTATAGAAGTACCATTTCAGATAACATTTTACCTGAGTGTTTAGATTAGTTAAATATTAGAAAGGTAGAGATAATAGCGTTGTTTGTATTCATAAATGTGGAAAGTTGCATTTTCAGGGCAGTGAAGTGTAAGGCATATCAAAGGTTTATCATCCTGGAATGTGTGGGGAGCTGTGTGCCCATCCACACCAGGAGGCTGCAGGGTGCTCCCTCCTGCCAAAACCCCACTGAAGAACAGGAATGCTTTGGTTTAGACTTGCAAATCCACCTTTCTGTCCATAGTTAAATATTGGGAATTAGAAAAGTTACTTGGCACTAGTTAACTACTGCCTGGACTGAGTGAAACAGTGCAAGCACTGAGGGAGATTCACTGGTGCAGCAAGGAAAATGAGACCAGGCAAAAGTCTGGCTGTTTTTAGGGCCTTCTGCAAACCTCATTTGTAGGACAGCACCTTCTCTGCTGCAAATAAGATCTAAAATGAACATCCACAGCCTTGTAGAGCTGGCCAGTGGGAACAGCCCACGAGCAAACTTCTTCCACAGGGGTGCAGCAATCCTGCCAGCAGCCCCAGCCACTCTTTTTCGTCTCCTTACCATCCTCACAGTCAAATCTTCAAATATATGTGTTGAAATGATCTGACAATAATGGCCCTGGCTAAAATATGATGTTGTTTTGACTGAATGTGGTTTAAACTGCCATCTGCTGGTTTGTACTTTTCAGGGCCAATATTAAAAACAGTGTTCCCTCTTACAGTAACCCTCATTCATATGAAAATAAAGCAGGCTGAGTAATGCCTTTCCTCCTGCTATGCACAGCTGAAAATTGCACCGAGGAATACAAATGTTGCTGAGTGCAAAGGCAAATCCCAGTGCTTGTAGGTAGATACCTCAGGGATGTTTTTGTTCAATTTACACCTAGAAGAGAAGTTTTAGTTGCAAATGCACATGTGCAGCTTCCCCTGCAGTAAATGAGATGTGCACATAGACATGGTGAGTTCAGATAGTTGCTTACGGGTTTCTTTGCCTATAAAAGCAGCTTCCTGGAATATTACCTGGGACTTCTGCCAGAGCAGGAACCAAAGATGGCCTAAGTCGTTCTATTCAAAGTTACATAATGAAGTTTTGCCTTTTTTCTCCCCTTTCCTAGACTGTGAGAGAAAACGCCAACTATTTCACTTGAAATTTGGCAGCTTCTTGCAAAGGAGGAGTTTAATACCTCTATAGCTGCTTTGAATTATTTTCCCATTGGTTTTCCTTCAGAGCTTTTGAAATATCAGGGTCTCACTGTCACTTGTTGCTCAGAGGCAGTGGTCAGATCCCTGGAGGATGTGAGTGGTGATGGGGTGATGTGCAGGACCATGACGTGAGCTCTGGCTGACTGTCCCTGCTGGGAACAGAGCAGGATGCTGGGCTGGAGGGTGGAGGGGTTCAGTGGCAGAGGATGTTACTGCCTTGTGTCTCTCTGCTCTCCAGAAATTAAAAAAAAAAATAAAAAATAAAAAAAAAATCCACAAGCAGAGAAATAAAAGAGAGATATTCGTTGTTTCTTATTAAGAAGCAACAGAACTTGTTCTGCAGGTTTAGGGAAGATTGTGTATCCTTGAGAGAAATAGCAAGGAGAAGGATGGGCATTGGGCTAAGAGGCAGGATGGGTCAGATCTGCAAACAAAAGCAAGGACCTTGTTTGCAGAGTCCTCCAGCAAGCCCCATAAACCTTGCCATGTTTATTGTAGAACCATAAAATGGTTTGGGTTGGAAGGGCCTTTAATGATCATCTTGGTCCAAACCCCTGCCAAGGCAGGGACAGCTTCCACTAGAGCAGTTTGCTCAGAACTCCATCCAGCCTGGCCCTGAGCACTCCTGGGGGTGGAGCATCCACAACTTTCCTGAGTAACCTGTGCCAAGACCTCACCACGCTCACAGAGATGAATTTTTTTCTATTCATGGTGGCAAGGTGAATTCACATCACAGGTGCATCCTGCAGCCTGGGTGATGTTTGATCCTGCACCCACCAGTGAATGCAGGGCTGTCCCAACCCCAGCACTCCAGCACATGGGTACCCCCAAAGCCACAAGAAAACCCTACAGGTCCAGCACTGCTGTTGCTGTGTGTTGCTGACACAGCCAGGACAATCCACGAGGGGATTATAAACCACACTTCACCTGGGGGATCTCAAGGTGCCTGGCAAACACTGAGTCATTAGTTCCCCCAGTGCCCCTTTGAAGCTGGCAGGTTTTGGGGGAGCAGAAGAGGGAGCAGAGGCAGCTGTGCAGCGGCTGGGGCAGAGGAATGCAGTGACGACATCGATGACATGACTAATTTATTTAGCAAACTGAGTTTAGCATGGTAATGAGGATGTATTTGCCATCATCCCATCATTCATGGGATTTATGAGGCTCTTTAGGCAATGAGCGCTGCTGGGACTAAGTTTAGTTTGATTTGTTTAATTAATTCATCTAATTCATTTTGACTGAAGAAAACCCTGTAAAATTGTTTTGCAGATTAGAGGGACCCCAGTGCTATAAATGTGTGTGTATCTACCCATATGCATCTATTTAACTACAGAGAGACACGTGGCTAGGGGTGCCTATGACTATAAAGTGCATTAAGGTTTTATATTTTACTTTAAATCAAATTACTACATAAACTTCTTGCTTTTGGCTCCATAAATATTAGTGTACATGGTCTAATCTAGGCTGTTTCAAGTTAAAGTATAGGTTTTTTAGTAGCATTCCTGTTCTTTTTTATGTAAAATTCACCATCCATAGTGCTCAGCAAAGCAATATGAAAACACTCAGGTTTTATGTCCCATGAGGAGCAAATGAGAATGGTGTTCCTGGTACCAGAAACACAATGTGGCAAAGTTGTGGCATCATTGTGCAGCTGAGGCTAAAGGAACCTCTGGAGCCCTCAGTCTCCAAGGACTGGACTACACTTGTAGGTTCTTCAGATATTTAGCCAACAAGATGTTGCCTTTCTACTTTGTGTTCAGCCATGAATTTTCTTCTTTTTTTAATTTTTTTTTTTCCCCACTTATTTTCTTTCTTTCCTTTCCCCCCTGCTTTTAATCTCAACATATGCCTAAATTCATTATCTGGTGTCCAGGAGCTTCAAGTGATCTTACAGGAAGCCTCTGACATTGTGGGATCCAGACCCAATGAGTGGATTATGCCAATCCATAAATGCAATTTTATTTCTAGTGTGACAAATATTGCTAATACTTGCCCTTTGTCTCTGAAACTTTAGGGTACTGTCTAACTAGCAGGGCTTGGTTCTCCCAAGTTTAAACCAGGTGCCAGCATCAGCAGCCTGGGTTTGTGCACTCCTTGTGCAGTGGAAGCTTCTGCACACCCCAGGCAGAAGTGAAGGCTCAGCCTTTTTGTTGCTGTACAAAATCCAATGCCCTTAGAGTTTACAATTTCTGCCATGTCTCTTTTAAAAGCAAATTTTAAAAATTTGGATGTGATTTATTATTGAATTCATTCATCCTCATCAAAGGTGCAGGGAAATGAAAGCAAAGGTGAAAAAGCATCACTTTGACTTCTCTCTGATGCCAAATATTTAAACAGAGACAAGAAGAAAAATTTCCACTTGCAGTCTTATGTGCTGGTTTAAATCAGTCACGTGCTTATACACCTTTTGGGTTTATCTTCTAAGCAACCATCCTCATCTACAGTGTTGTACCATTTTACCTCTTCCAAATCAGACAGTCAAACTGGGAAAACAATTGTCAAAAACTCGTGCCAAGACCTCTCTGCAGCCCATGGATTCACCTGGTTGCTGCCTGTGGCAGCAGTGCAGATGAATGATGCTGGTTTTATAGGAAAATCTGTTTGTGGGACCTCAAATAGCAGATTCTGGTCAGGTTGTCACTCAGCAGAGAGCATTGGTAGTTCCTTTAACAGCAGAGGCAGCATATGGAGCCTGATAAAGAAATCAGAACTCCAAGCCATGCAGGATGCTCTAGCAGGAGTTGGAGGTATAATTTTCACAGGTTTAACCAAGAGCAATGACACTATTTGCAAACAAGGGGCACAGCCAAAAATTATGTGTCAGAGTGCCAATGTGCATTCCCTAGTGGGTAATTGGAAAATGAGAACAGCCTGTCAAAGATTAGCCCAATTTCTGCAACAAGCACAAGACAGTCTGATTTTGTTTATGCAAAAGAGGCGTCTAATTACAACTCAGATTTGGGTTTCAGAGTTATTTGGAGCTTTTGAGTTGTCTGTACACACTTGTTATGGGTGTGGGGTTACAGAGCATGGCAAATTCCAGCCAAGGTGGGTTTAACTCCACCAGAGCCCAGCCCAGCTCCTCCCAGGCTGGAGTCTATCTCCCCCTGACATCAGCACCAGCTTTACAGAGAGCAGCTGCTAATGCTCATAGGTTTGAGGGCTTCAGTAGAACCGGTTTTCATTACCATGTTTATTTTATGAGATACAGAGTATATTCTGATGAGGGCTTCTGGTAGTAAATCTTCAGGTTTTGGTTTGGCTTGTTTCTTTTTCTGCTGTGATAAGGCTCTGGGAGAAAGTGTTTCCCTGGATCTTGGAGTGGGATGGGGAAAGAGGATGCTCAGGGATGGGGGCAGAGCAAGGGTTGGTCCTCAGCAGTGTTTGCAATTCAAATGTGAGCTTTCCTGAGATGTTAATAAGGATTTACATCCATGAACCCACAGTGGAGTTGTGTGCTTAGGAGCCAAGTGAAAATTCAGTCCTGCCTTGGAAATATTCCCATGCTGCTGTGAGTGTCACACGTGCCTGTGGGTGACACGAGCTCCCTGTGATGGGCATCTCTTGGCATCATCTGGTTTTCAGTGGCTGATGGCAGCACATCACTTCCAGCAGTGAAGGATGCTTTTATGTGAAGTATCTTTTATAACCTACAGAATGAAACTGTGTTATTTTTGTGTTATTTGATACTCTCCTGTATATTTAGGATGGTGTTAGGTGAAAAATGAATGTCCCTTTACTGTCTGAAGGGAATCTCCCATTTACTGGTGATACATTTGGGTTTTTACCTGGTGACAGTCAGGGTGTAGCTACACAGAGAGGTTGTACCTCTGCTGACAGATGTGTTTTCACTAAGTCACTCTTCTGCTTTTCTCCTCAAACCCTTGTGGAAAACAGAAAAGGGCTGATGGAATGGCCATAGGGAACACGTCCCTGCTATGAAGGTACATCAGCAGCAGGGTGATGGCAGCAGTTGTGCCTAATGCTCCAAATCCTTCCAGGCTCCCAAAATTTTGTGTAAAAAGCAGCTTTTTCTGCAGGACACTTCAGCTTTGTTGATGTTTTGGCACAGGGTCACTCACAAGCACTCAGTAAAGAGAGGTGCTGGGGATGCCAAGTGGATGCTGCTTCTCACAAGCAATTAGAGAAGTTACTAAGTCATGTCACAAGCCTAAAATATGTTGTGAAGAGAAATTGGGGTAACTCTTGGTTGTTGTGAGAATATAGGAATGAGTCTCATTTCCACAGCAGTGGGAGACCACATTATAAAAAGAAAATTAGTAGAGGTAACTTCTTCCGCTGTATAAACCTTGGGCTCCTCCTTATCTTTATGCATTGTCCAAAAATTTTGGAAAGACTGTGACTGTAGGTGACTGTCCTGGGCAGTAGTTTGTGAGGGAATGAAAGCTTTCCCTCACAGTGACAGTCCTGGGAGGGCAGCAATGCCCAAACTTTTGGAAGGTGATAGTTTGGAAACACAGGATGACCTTCCCCATCACTGGAGGTGGCATGTCTAAGTTTCTGTCTGGAAAGATGGGGAAATATTAGAGAGGAAGAGCTGAATATAAATTTCTTTATTCATTTTATTGGTATTAATGGTAGGATGTAACTGTGCCTCTCAGAAGCTCATCCAGCACTGGGAGCATCTCTCCCTTCACACCAAAGTCCAGTGCAAAGCGATTTGATATTCCACCTCACAGGACAGATTTTGCAATACGGCAGCAGGAAAATTATTTTGCTTTTACTGCATGATCTCCTTCTGCTGTGGCATTTGTCCTCAAGCTGTGATGCCCTCAACTTGCCAAAGGGACTTTGCTGTGCCCTTTCCAGAGCACCCACTGCCCACAGGGTGGGAAGACAAGTGATGTCCCATTCTCCCAGCTGTGGGGGGTGGGATGTTCCTCTGCCACCCTGTGCTGGGCTGAGACAGCACTGCAGCCAGGCTGCTCCTTGCAAGGCTAAGCCCATCATCTCCATGAAACATCTCCTCCTGCCAGAGGCAGCCAGGCACTGGAATCTATGTGCTTGTCACCAGAGCTTTTGCACATAACGACACGATGCATTGCAACTGCGTTATAAGAACCATAAAAAATCCTGGCACACATAACACATTCACTTCATATAAATATTTCCAAAAAAAAAATTCAGTGATTGAAGACTCAAATCATATCGCAGTGCAGTCTTGTTTATTCCATAACATTATTTTTATTGCAGGATGACTTATACATAACCTTGAATTTCAAGTTCGGTAGAACAGACAAAGTATTTGTTTAGAGGGCAGGACGATTAAAACTATTTTTTTCCCTGTTTGAATTGGATAAAATTGTAATATATCCTTTACGTCACAGTAGCACCCTGGTGGTTATCATATTGCATGAGTTACATGAGTTTTCAGTGAACATTATACAGTATATTCTACTTTCAGTAAATAGACCAGTCATGCTCATAGTTACATGGAAAACTCCAGGAAATTTGTGATGACATTCCCTGCAGGTTAGTAATTCTACCCATTATTTATACTGGTTTGATTTGAGCTTTAAAATAATCTGGTGAAATTAGATAAGGCTCGACATTCTGCAAAACCTTTATTTCAGACAACTCCAGAAATAGTTTAGGCTAAATATTTGGGATTGACTGAATTCTGAGATCAAGTGAGTTCTCTTTATACCTTTGATACAACAGATTTAAAAAAAAAATCCCCCCAAGCTCTTTGAGTAATATAATTGCTGATTTTTATATTGTTTTTTTTTTTTGTTTTTTTGTTTTTTTTCCACATCCTTGTGCATCATTAAAAATAACACGAGTTTAGAGCAGAACTTGTTTTCCAAGTTGGTTGGGAAGTGAAGCTCTTCTCTGGGAGCAAATCCTTACTAATCCCTCACTGTGTGCTCTGTGCCTCTCCAGCCTAACATACAGCAACATTTGTGCTACAGCCCATCCTCAGTGAGCACCACCTGCCCCAAGCAACCATTACAAATGGTATTAAGTAACCCCTGCTCCAGCATGACCAGAGACCACCCAGCATTTCTGCAGCAGCTTCCCAGCCCCAGGTTTTACTGCCCACACGGAGCTCCCGGTGCTCCTGGGGGACCCACCTGTGGCACCCAGAGGCATCACCCAAAATTGTCCCAGGTCAGAGTTTGTGCACAGGATGCAGGCAGTTCCCATTATCCAGTGAATCCACCAGAGATTTTGCACGAGGCAGCAGTTAAGGAACACAGTGCACTTAACACATGTCTGAGCACTTCCATCCTGATTTTGCAGAGCTCTTAAGTGTCTGCTCAAATTGATGCATATACTTAAGCTTATTCCTGTAGAGTTAAGCATGAAAAGTATGTATTTAACCTTAAACATATGCCTAAATGCTTTGCTGAATGAAGACCATAAGGCCTAATCCAGTGATCATTTAAACCAGTATCCCATTATTTCCGTGGCTGCCGTGTGCATCCGTTCACTGAATGAGTACTGGAGACAGATGAAGGAAAAGAAGCAGATATATCAGTGTTTTGTTGATGTGGACCCTTTCACATTCAAAACTCTTACAATTTGAAATAGTCTTCCCAAGGCATTTTTAAATAGACAGGCATTTACAATTTTTTTTTTCTATATTGCTAATACTCTTGCAATTTTTATCAGTTTTTCTGGTGTCTTACTCTGCATGACCTCTGCATTTCTACACAAAGCATCTCAACTCTTTTTAATAAAAAAAACCTATCTTACTGTGGAAGGAGCTATTTGTTAGCCTTGCAGATATCTCATAGTGTGTGGTTTACTGACAACTCTGGCTGGAACAGGTGACTTTCCAACTGGAAAAAGGAGAAGAAAACTCTTATGTCCACTTTTGCCTCCATGCAAAGCTGAGCTCCTCCACCTGCCTGAGGGCTGCAGGGGGCACATGTGGGGATTTCTGTTTGCCAGGGCAGTCCTTGAGTCATATTTACTGTGAGCTGTAGATTTTTTAATGGATATTTTAATGCCCGGAGCCTGGGGAGCAGTTCTGTGCCCCAAAGTGTCCCTGCACATCCCTGCCAGCCCTTTGTGCCACCCCAGGCATGTGGAGCCCCAGCACATGGATCCCCTCATCAGCACCAGCAGAAAGGCATGAGAAAAGGCTCAACTCCTGCCCAGCTCAAAACCCATCCATCCATCCATCCATCCATCCATCCATCCATCCATCCATCCATCCATCTATCTATCCATCCATCCATCCATTCCTCCCTCCCTCTCACATCTCAGGTAACACCAGTAGCAGATCCCAGTGAGAATGACTTAGGGATTAGGTGAGGTTGGAGTGACTCTTCCTTAGAGATACTATTTTGGTTTCCAGTGATCCAAGACAGAGGTGATGCCTTTCATTACAGCCCTGGGTGGACTTTAGGTCCATTAACTCTCCTAATTGTGCCTCTTGGCTGATTTCTACTCGAGGTTCCCGTTGTGCCCTAGTGCACCCCAGGGCTGCAATTCCTAATCCTGATGTTTTTGCTGTGGGCAGTGCCAGGTCTGTCACTGCCACCACGCACCAGCAGCCAGGGCAGTGGCATTTATCCCCTTTAAACCTCCTCCTCTCCTCCCATGCAGAGGGCAAAGCAGCCTTGAGGAACCTCAACTATCTTGTAAAATAAAGTTGCTTATAGATGTGCTTTGGCACTCACAGATAAAGGAAGCTGCTGTTTGTTGATTGAGCTGATTGGTCAATACTCAGCTACCAACACCCTGTGATTCACAGAACTTGGCTGCAAGAGGTAGACTAAGTAAAAAAAAAAAAAAAAAAGCTTTTTTTAGTAATTTTTCCTTCTTTCTAATTGTCACCAGCAGCTGAATCCCTAACTAAGGGACGTTGGCAAAATCTCCCTAATTCATCCAAAATCGCCAGAGGGGGATCATATTTATGTGTGTTTGTAATTTAAGTATTTTTTAAAAAGATCCTCAGCAATTTATAGCTTATATGCTAATGCTATAGAAAATAGGACAGGAATATACAGCTTTGTATAAGTAGAAGCTTCTGTTAATTTTCAAACCTCCCAGAGTCTTTCCTTTGCTAAAGGGAGATAAACCACGTTTTGTTTAGCTTGACAAAGTCGTTCACTCCCAGGCTGGGAAGCTGCACTCCAGCTTTCAGCCTGAAGTGGCTTTTTGTGGCTGAGCTGGAAACCCTTTAAAAAGGTTGGTAATGGAAATGCTGACAAACAGCACAAAAAGTGGCACTAAGCAAGCAGTGCTATGATATTTCCAACTTTCTAGGAAGTTCATAGACAGCAAGTGGTGAGTTAGGCTGTCCTGAAATAGACTTTTAGCAATCCTGGTTCTCTTTTTCCTCTGGTGCATGAGTAGAACTTCAAGTTCAAAGGAAGGAGCTGGAGTAGGAGCTGTGGTCCTGCCCCAGTGTGGGGTCTGGCCTCATCCCCAGCCTGGTGCAGCTGATCCAAAATGTGCCACTGCTCCAGTTCTCTCCCCAGACCTGTAAAATCATATTTCATAATTCATATATATTCAAAAGATTCATATTTCTGTTTCTCTCACAGGAACTACCTGTAGTAGCTTTTTTCACCAGGTCTCTAAAACCTTACAATTATGTTTTATTTACTGTTTTCTTTCTTGGTAAGAAATACTCTTTGTACTCTTAATTTTCCTTAATTGAATACTGCCTTTTCCATTTGTTTTATTTTAGCCTGTGCCATACCTGTTAATTATTTTACATAGGGATTACTACTGAGCACAGCCTTTTATAAACCAAAAAGGGTCTCTTGGTGAATAATGGTGTTAATCTACATAGACATGTAACTACATTTTTAGAGGGGAAGATACCAGGTTGCACAGTATGGATATTGCTGGTTAGGATGTGCACAGTGGGATGCTTTCACTGCCACTAAAATCAATATTAGGTCCCACAGGTTTTGCTGAGAAGAGACATGAATTTTTAAAATGTCCCATTAAGAGCCCGATCCTGCCACCCTTGCTCACATGTGAAATCCCATTGATATCAGGGAGTCTATTTGCCTGATTAAGGACTAATTCTGTGAATAAGGATTTGCAGGAAGTGGCCTTATCTCCTCTGCATACCACAGATCCTGCTCTCTAAAAGTGTTTGCTGTAAGCGCTTATCGTTTATGTAAGTGCCCTTCAATGGACATTTATATAATGGGGTAAATATTTAAAAAGTTGTGCAGTGCTTTAGCTATGCAGGGCTAAAGGACGTGAGTGCTCCTGGCTGGAGCATCAGGCACCTTCTCCCCAAGTGCCAGGAATTATAAAAGGAAAACCTGTGATTGCAGCAAGGTTTGGGAAATGCAAGTGGGATCAAGATATTAGGGTTTTTAAAGTGGGATTCACTAGGATGTAAAATCCATCTCTGCTGAAAACTTGAATTAAGCCAACTCAGAAATAATGTTGTTGCTTCACAGTAAAAGGTTTGTTGTAACTTGGCTTTCTGGCGAGCTGTCAAGTGAAACTTCAGCCATATAAATAATGGTGTTCCAAAAGGAAATGGAGAGGGCAAAATGTTTTGAGGAGATGGCAAACCCTGAGCAGTGTGTCATTCCCTGGGATATAGATAAGCCATTATTTACAGCCATTACTGGAAAAACACATGCAGTGGCTAAGAGGTTCTTTTTTTAATTTGAATAAACTCTTTTGCATTGTTTGTTCACCACCATCAGAAACTGCAGTTACCAAATTAATGAAAACCAAGTGATGCCTCTGAAGAATTTTTAAATGAACCTTAACCGCTGCCTACGATGACTCACTCAAAGTGAAGGAAAAAAATAAATAAATAAAATAAAATTAAGGTGAACTAGCCACTGTTACTAAGAGTCAATTGACAGAAGGCATGGGTCATTAATTTTGTGTCCTTTGTTTTGTCAGTTTGTTTTCGTGAGGCCTGGTAGAGAAAGTAAAACCAGTCAAGCTGAAAATTGTCTGCTCTGTAGCTTATTTCCCCTCCCAGCATGGCCTGACCCAGGGGAGCTCTGCGGGGCCGGGGCCCTCCTGCCCCTCCCGGCCCCCACCCCATGGCAGGAGGGGTTTGTTAGCAGAATGTTAATTCTGCCCCAGCTCAGATTTAATCATGTGCAGGTTCTGGGAGTCGGGAGCAATGAAATGTCCCCCTGCATGCAGTAACTTCAGTGAGGGTAAAAGACCCCGCCGTGCTTTTGGCCTTAGAGTAAACTCTGACCGAAAGTCAGAAGGAAAAAAAAGGCGTGACCAAAGGCAGAAAGAAACATATTGCTAATTTTCAAACATCTGTACAAGATTCCCCAGCCTTTTTCTCCTTTGCTTGTACATCCTCCCCACCTGCCTCCCTGGGGTGCCAGGATGCTGCAGGTGAGGACCTTGGTGCCCCAGCACATGGGTGGCATCTCTTCTTTCACCAATACCCCAGAAAACCCCTGTGGGACTGAACTCTTTTATTTCTATGCAAATCCTGAATATCTTCAGTGAATAATCGTGGCTAGTCCAGTTTTATGCAGATAGGAATGTTTAACTCTCTGATTGTGGTAGGCTCAGAGGTCCTACAGCTGTCACAGACCTCATTCCTGTCCATCCACAGAGGAATGCCTTGCTCTGTGATCACTTTCTCCTTAAAACGCATTAAAAGTTGGCGGCGTTCAAAGAAAGCAAATATTACACGTTTGCAACCAAATCCCATAAAATTAGCAGTGAAAACACATTTCTTTCCGTGCTAGAGATGCAGGAGGTGATAGGTGGACATTGGATACACGAGGCAGATGCTCGTTGTTTTGCTTTTCCGCACCGAGTGCACCCACGTGAGACCCAGCAGCCCTCCAGCGTGACCACTCATTTCCTTGGCCGCCCACATAACCTCTCCCCAAGATGTAAAAGATAAATGTGAACCTTTGGTACATGATTATGCCAAATTGCCGCGTTCCCCCGTGCCTGTGAGGTTTAGGTGGATAATTGGATTCCTCTCCGTTTTTGGTTCGAAACAATCTTTTCCGTCATTAGGCCGGTTGCCAGAAGTGGGTGTTTGTGGCTGGGTGTTGCTGCAAGGGCTGAGGGCCAGTGTGCTCATAAACAGAGAAGTGACATAATGTCTTTGGTATAATGAGACAGCTTAATGCAAAGCGCTGCAGGAATTAGGGGACACGCTTCAAGAATGGAATTGAAACGTATGGAAAATGTACCCTGTGTGCTCTGTCAAAAAGACACTAGAAAAAACCCCCACTTATTTGATTAAACACTCTTGGAACGAGTTGTACTGAGAAAAAATATTGCTTCAGCTCCATTATCTTAACGTTCATTGGAAATAAATTTCCATTAATTGAGTAGCCTTTAAACCAACAGTTAAAATTGATTTTGACACATGCCAAAACCTCACTGTTTTTTTGGCATTATCTCCTAGATGCTGGATGTTGGTAGGAATGTGCTAAAAAGCTCTTTCTTCCTGTTGAGAGATGGCTAACTTTGTTTTTTTGTTGTTAATTTAGCATTGGTGTTGCTTAATATTTGTTTTTAAGAGACCAAAGCAGTTTGCTGAATCACTTTCATGGTTCATTAAAGCAAAAGCTGCAGCTTCTGTTCTGACTGCCCAGATAACATTTTCAGATAAACACAATTTCCTGGAGTTTGTACTTTTTTTTGTGAGTTTTGTTTTGTTTTGTTTTGTTTTGTTTTGTTTTGTTTTGTTTTCTCCTAGGTCAAGCCCACAACCTTTACCTTATGAAACAGATTACACTTTCCAAATATTGTATGTTAAGTGTGTGTTGTTGCTTGTTATCTATAAATCAGATGCAGAGTCTTAATGCCCAAGAATGTTCCGTTAACTCTAAAGAGAAACGTTCACTTTTATATAGGAAAAAAGTCTTGGCAGACAAGTTGGAAGTACCAGATGGAATAGGTTGTGCCACACGGATTATAAGATTTCCCCCCCTCCTCCCTTCTTATTGATGTCTTAAATTGAACATGTTCCATCTGTCTGCTCTCAATAATGAATAGTAACTTTTTTTTTTTTTTATTGTAAAGGTAACAAATTCCATATAGAATAAATTAATTCAAGCATGTAATGAAATGTGCTAGGATTGTGTGCGTTGGAATTATCTGAAGAAATCTAATATAGTTTGTAAACTGCAGCAGGTAAGACTGGTGGCAGAACTGACAGCTACTCAGAGAAGGGCAGGTAAAAATTGCTGTTAAAAATGATGTCAGGAGAAGTTTGCAGCAAGAGCCTCAGGATCTCACAGGATGAGAAATTTGGTTGTGCAACCAGAGTTTATTCACTTTAGCAGTGCTTGGATAAGGAGCTTTCAGTCGTGTCAGGTCCTTTCCAGCATGAAGGGTCTGTGGGTTGGTAGAAACGTGGTGTTTTACCTGGGTTGAGACCCCTTGGTGCTGCTGGAAGGAAACAGAACAGTGTCCATTAGGCTCCAGTTCCCCCTGCATCTCCTCAAGAGGCTGGACATTGCTCTGTTAGACCAAAAGCATTTTTAATTTCTCCTCACTGGAAAAAATCCAAAGGATATAAACTCAAAGCAAACTCAAGTGCTTTGTACACTGAAGCAGAAACAAAGTAACCTTTTAATGCAGTGATGAGCTGTTGGGTTTCAGACTGATATGTTTGGTTTGAGATAAATCCCTGCTCCTGCTTGAGACTGCATTTTACTTTCTCTTCTTTACTATGTAGTGGCTTGAGATAAAGGCACAGTGCCCTTTTTGCACATGTTTCTATAAATAGAGAATTAAATACAGAGCTTTAAATACTAAAACAGGCACAGTTTTCTGTTAAAAGTTGATTTTATTTTCATCTCAACACACAAATATATGTATTTTTGCTCTTGTATCAATGAATTTTAAAAGGTTGGCTCTTTAAACTTTTGGGAACAGTTGGTTTTGATTTTGGAAGTAATAATCTTTTCTTTCTGTGACAGGGGTTTTTATCTGGAATTGGAAATTACTCTTTCTTTACTTACAGATAATTGATGCAGACCGAACTTGTTAAAGTCAAAACAAACAACTCAGTTCTTTATTACATGCTTATGTGCTTAGTCACCGACTTTATATTAGATTCTGCAAATGGTACAATTTATGCAGTGACATGTCGGAGACTTAATGTTGTAATTTTCCTGTTCCTAATGGAGAATTAAGAACCAGGAGAAGCTTGGAGGTTCACATGCGCAGAATCCCTACTGCTCGGGTGCAGAGGTCTCGCAAAAATTTAGTAAGTGAGAAGGAGAACAAAGATCCTTAGTCGGGGGGGGGAAAAAAAAATTGGATAGCCTGTGGCTGAGAAGCTGATTGGGACAGGTAGGCACAGTGGGGCGCGGGATAATGAGGCACATGGCAAATGTGATGCACAGATGTGAAGCCAACTGTAGCTCTGGTTCCAGGAGCCGCGCATGCCACAGCGCTGCGCCTCGGGGCTATGTCTGCACCAGAACATTTGGAGCAGTAAACGACGGGCAACATTAGGTTCAAATTAATCTATTACTCCAGAGCTGTGAAATGTTGGTTGCTTGTTGCGGAATTACATTGCCTCTGGGTGAAATGTTTTAGGGAGATTTTAATGCGTGCTCATGGCTCGCAGAGCAGATTAAGAGGAGAAAGGGAAATTAGAAGGGTTAGGAGGGCTGTTGAGGTGCACGTTGCTGGTTAAAATATATGAAAAGGGTATTACATATTTCACAAACAGACCTGCTCTCCTGTTGGCCACCTGCTGGGACTGAAATATCCTATGCCATAATGAAGGCAGGTTTGCAGAAGCCTTGTAAATAGTTTAGAAAGCAGATAAAGGCAACGTTGGCCTTTCCGGAAAATTTGGGAACACGGAAAATTTCTTCTCTCCTGCTCCAGAATCCCAAAAACCCTGAATGAGACAATGCCAAACTTCAGCTCTTAGCTATTTACCACTTCAGTTTTGACCACGATGCTAAATGACAGGTAGTCTCCTAAAGTTTCACAACACGTTATTAGGATTAAGTAATCAGATCCAAGCTGTTTTCCCCTGGTACCTAAGTGGTCCTGGCAGGCCCTTTTAAACAGACCCATGGTCCAAAAAGACATGTATTCCAAATTGTATCATAAGATATTCTAAATCCTCGTCAACTAAATAAACTTTATTAAATCGGCACAAACTGTTTGGAACTATCTATAAAGAATATATTCTTTTACTATATTGTTGCTTTTCTTATAAAGAAACACTTAATTGAAATGCCTAAGAGCTGCCTGGCACAAAAGTCAATAAAAAGCCTAGAATAGAGTTTATAGGGGTTGTCTATGTACATAATTAAATCCTTCAGGCACTTTAAAACTCTGCAAAATAAATGGTTATGCAAGAATGGCCTGCTGAGAGAAGAAATGCTTGTATCAGCTTTAAGCAGCTGCTCTCTGCTCGGTGTTTCTGTGCTGGAATGAGAAAGCTATTAGAAGAGGGGACGACTGCAAGCCCCATACAAATCATCTTTGTTACTGACACTTCAGGGAGAGCTTTATGGTGGCTTGTCAGGCCCAATACAGAACTTGGGCAGTGCCTGCAAAAGTCAACCGGCGTTATTTGAAAAGGAGACGGTCGTGACAAAGCCAACATCTCTGCCCAAATAACGTTGGGGGCCAGGATGGAGGGAGCTGAGGCAGGAGTTAATGCTGGCTGCAGCCAGGCAGGGCCGGGCGAGCGTGCGGCTGAGGCCTGGGTCTGATGGAATAACAGAGGTTAATTGCTTGCAATGGTCTATTGCTGTAATAGGAGTAAAAGGGGAGGACTGTACTTAGATTTGATTTCACTGTTCTTCAGGGAATGCAGATCGAGGGGGTGGGATTGTTATTAGGGGCAGAGGAAGTGGTGCTAAAAAAAGAAGAGTTTAATGAATGTAACCAATAGAAAAATTGTAGGTTTGTTTCTCCCTCTGGCCCTCAAAGTTATGATAAATGATAGCACAAGGAAAAGATAACCTACCATGAGAGTAGGATCACCAAGGCCAAATACTAAAACTCCCAGCTGACTGCCCCATACACTGCAGCCTCTGTTCGTGTTTATTTTTTCTGCTCACTCTTGGTTTCGTCAATCAGTATGATAGACGATAACTCCTGACTAGAGCAGCCTGTGTCCTGCTCTCTCACGGTGGGTAGCATGTTGTGGTTGGCGCCGTGCAGTCGGAGGATCACCCGCATCAGAAGCATCAGGGGATGAGGTAGGGAGCAGTCTTCCAGCAGCCCCGCTCCTGGGAGAATAGCAGGCAGCGGTGTTATCAGCATGCAGCCACGCTGCCAAGAAAATGACCACACATTAGTAGCTTTGTTTGGGTAGAGTCTAGGGGGGATGTCGCTCGCAAAGAAAAAAAAAAAAAAAAAAAAAAATTGAGACGCTCTCTTTCTGTTAAATCATGCCGGTTGTGAGTGTTAAAAGATAGCTTGTTCAAAAAGAAACCATAGGCGGCTCGCCCGAGGCCAGGCCGCCACGAGGTGCGGGAGCAGCTCAGGATTTGCAGCGCTGCAGTCCCGGGGGCAGACACACACCCGACTGTCTCCGGATAGCAACAGGTTTTCCGCTGGCTGCTGCGCCCCATCCTCCTCTGCCCTGCCCCAGGGCAGCCTTGCCTCCCTTCCCTGCCATGCCTGTCCCAACGCCTCGCCTTTCCTATGCCTTTCCAGGGAGCCAGCAGAAAAAGAAAATAGCCTTTGCTGGATGCTGACATGAGAAGAGCTGCTTGTTAAGCCAACAGCTCATCAGATGGCTGGAATTTCCTGCGCCCGCTCTGCGGATGGCTGGCGTTGTTTATCTCCTCTCTCAGCCATGTGTGTTGTCGTTGAAGGTTTTGCTCCCATTTTGCAAATAAAGGAAAAGAGAAAGTGTGTTTACTATTGCTGAAACCTCAGCTCTTTTGGGGGGTTTGGGTAGGGCCTCTGGGGCCATTTTATTTTCGAGCCGAGCACCCCCTGCCTCCCCTCAGAGAAGGAAGTAGCCAATGTGAAATTCTTTTGATATCTTGTGATGTAGCAGTGGTCAAACATTTCCTGTGCAACATTTTTTCCAGTGTATTTGTGGTTCTTTTCCCAGGAACAAATGTTTCAGGATTCTGGTGGACTGGGCTTTACCAGACACTTTGGGCAAGGCTGACAAAAGCATCCACCTTGGAGCAGGGCAGCTGATGTGACCGCAGTCACTTGGAGCATCCAAATGGGCTTTTTAGGAAATAACCCCTGTGTGTACATTCCCACTCGGTGTAAATTTCTTAAATGAAACACATCTTTCCTCATTCTCACCGGTTTCTCCCTAATAAGTGCTGGTCTGTGTTGAGGTGAAATTTAACACTAGAATATTAGTTTTATTCCAGCTAATTATGTTACTGCTCATGAACCCTTGGATTTAGGGTTGGTCTGTTTCTAGTTATCCTGCCAAGTTTTTTACTTGACGGAGGGGGTCTGTTTCATACTACTTGGCCTCCCAACCTTTGTAACCCCTGGTTTCCTCTCTTTTCTGAATCACAAGTTTATGTTCTCCCCTTCTGTGGAAAGATTGAAAGCTTGCTCAAGCACAAACTGACCGAAAAGCAGTAGTAATTTTTAGTAGATCATTTCTTAGCAAAACATTTTTGCTGAAAAATAAGGTAAATGCAGTTATGACTGCTGATAGAAAGGAATCCAACTATTAATAAAAAGCAGAGAAGGGTTTTGAAACAGGGCTTCCACTGTTACAATGGAGACATTTTCTATTACTTTATTTAGTGCAACACCTGTGGCTGCTCACATTGCTCGTGGCTGAAACAGTCCAGGTCTACACAGAAAAGAAATATTGCGGTTTCATTAACTTATTTGTACTTTATGTCAGTGTTGTAGCGAGGGCTGGGCTTGCAGGGACCAGGTTTGGGAGGGGGAAGGGGGCCAGGAGCAGAGCCATGTGTGGTGGATAGGACCTGGAAAACAGGGATTCTGTGGAGGATGCATGGATGATCCCAAATCCCACGTGCCATGAGTGAGTGATCCCCTGTGTGACCTACAGCTGGAGCTCTAATCAGAGGGAAAAGTGGAGCTAAAAGCACAGCAGATGATAGAAAACTGTTAGTTGTCTGTGCACTGTTTGTCCCAGAAAATATCCTAGAATGATTAAACTCCCCTGGCTGAATCACTTTGTGCTCCTGCTTTCTATAAAAGAGATGCTCATTGTTTTCCAAGTCAGATATTGCTGCTTAAATTGAAACAAGAATATGTGATTTGGCTGTTCCCTGTGTTCCCAGACCTCTGGTCTGCTCCTGCCACCCCTGATGCCTCAGGAAGCCATCTCCCTTCCTCTGCAGTTGGTGTCCACCTCGCTCCTAAGGACAGCCATGTCACCTCAGTGGGATGAAGCAAATGGATCTGTTTGCCAAATTTCTGGTTATGTTTGCCAATCACCATTCCCATTAGGTTTTAGTCACTGACTTGCCAATATTTATCCAGACTGTGGCTTTGTGCACTGTGTTTAAAAGTTGTAATTGTCCATTCTTCATCAAATGCTGCTGCAGAGGATCTGAACAGAGCATCTTCAGAGTCAAGCCCTTAAAGGTGTGTGGGAGTGTTTATGCAACACAAAATAATTCTTCCATTTAAATACTGGGAGCAAGAGGAATTCAGGTGTGTATCATAGCTGTTAGACTCTAATTGCCCTGAACACAGGAGGACCAGTCAGTGGGGCTTTATTTTGGTTTGGATGAAAGTGGATTTTGAGCATATTCAGGAAGTTTTAAAAAGGCAAACAGGATTCAGGTGCTTACAGGTTTTAAATAGGCCTCATTGGACTCTCCTCTTGGTTCCCATAAAAGTTAACTACTGAGATTTGTCTTGGAAATGGAATGATGTGTCTAACAATATAATAATTTACTCTCTGCTTGATAAATATATGGATAGTAAAACACCACTGAGCTGGTCATTGGAATTAGGGGCAGGAAATGGGATTCCAGTCTTTTGACACTGCAGTGAAAGAGCTTCTGAGTCCAAAGCGTGGGAAAAAGTTGCTTTGTCTTTTTATTACTCTTTCTGTAGGCAAGATGATTTTTAACAAACAGGTTTAATCACAAGAAAACAACGCAGACTTACTCAAGATAAATTAAAGCATGTCAGAAATTATATACATCCAGTACTAAAGTCAATTAATTGTCTTGACCAACATAATTCAGTGATATGCGCTTCTTTTAGCTCATATTTCAATATGAGTTTTATTAGCTTTTTATAGCCCTGCTCAATTTAAACCAGAACGTGCTGGGTCTTTCCCAGCCTTGGCTCCTCTGGGTCCAATTCTGTTTTTCTTCTTCAAGATCTGATTCTGCTCCCATTGTATTCAACGACAAAACCCCCAGTAAAGTCAGGAAACCAGCAGCCTTTATTCCCACTGAGGCCGGTGGGAAGCAGAGCTGGGTAGGAATTGCCAGGTTCTTCTGTTTTCTTAAACTAAACAATCCAGGCTCCTTTGGTTGCCTCTCACAGACGGTCTGTCCAAGTAACCCCATTGTAAACCTGTTCCAGGCTGGGTTTTATTCTCCGTGGGTGACTCAGTCGCACGCGGCGTCCCTGAGAACACAGCACAGTGTTGTGTAACACAGTGAATAAACCCTTGGCTTAATTCATGGAGATATGCTGTGGTCCTTATCAAGGTGTGCCTCCTTGATACCACACAGTCACCCCTAATCACCACTCACGAGCCTTTCTCACTCCTGGAGGGTGAGGGATGAGTTTCGGTGTTGTAACAGATCACTTGCTATTTCTATTATTAAATGTCAAACACCTTAAAGCCTTTTTGTTTACACAGCCCTTCTCTCTGATAAAATCACTAATGAAAGGATTTAACAAGCACAGAGGGAGAATTGCCCTATAGAAAATTCCATTTATAATCTTCCTTCAACCCATAGCACTTGCCTTTTCCTTCCAACAACAACCACTTGACATTTCCACACAAGCTGGAAGATAACTGGAAATCATGTAACAGAAATCCTGGAATAAATCTAAGTGCTGCCTAGTCTTCAGCATGGATTTGCAGATCAAGTGCTCAGAAAGATTATAGGGCAAGATTTTATAAGGCAGAAGAGACCCACCAGATCTGACAGCTGTCCTGAGAAAACAAAAAAGTTTAGAGGTTTCCCTAAGGAGTCTAATGATGATGAGCCTACATTACTGGAAATGTAACATATATGCTTTATTACTTTGCTAAGTTTTTTTCTGAAAGACACACAAAATTTGTTTGTCTACAAGTGAGGTGCACTTCCTTGTTTTGCATGGCATGAAAAGTTTCACCTTAAAATTTGAAATCTTTTACCGTTACTGAAGGAACCTGAAGTTTTGACCATTCTCTCTGACCAGTGTCTTTCTCTGCATAGCCTTTCTTCCCATGAATTTAAAATAGTTTGCTTCCAAAATATAAAATCACAGTGAATTCAAGTAAAGTGACAGCGTGCACAGGTTCATTACATTATGTGTCAGAGCAAATCAGAGGTCCCCCAGCTGGTTTTTGTTAGAGAGCTCCTCTGTGATGGCTTGGCAGATTGGCACTGCTGCTGTCTGTCTCCCATGTCACCTTGCTTCCTACTCATGTACAATTACACTCTCCACGTGAGCTGCTGTGGCCACTTGCTTGGCTTTAGGTCCCTGCAATATCAAAGAGAAGCTTCTTTGCTTTCAAGGCACCTGACACTGATGCACCCTTAAATTAGGGCCCTCTTCCAATCTCTGTCTTTCCCTCTACTAAGAAAAAAAAGAAGAGAAAACACATAGTTTGGGGTTTGCTCTGGGTTTGCAGTGTTGTAAGTTGTGCCTGCAATATTCATGTTATATATTTGAAGATTGCTGAAAAGATTGGACTGTACTACAAAACAAATGACTGAACCTGCACATTTTGAGGTTCCTTAATGTCCTAGGTGACTTTATGTCCTAAACCAGGACAGATATGTGTGAAGATGTATGTGCTGGAAGTTTCTCTGAAGGCCTTATCCTTCTATAAATTTATCACTGACCCTGAAGCTTCACCTTTACTATTGCTTTATATAGGCAATTAATTTTTGTTGCAATAAGTTCATAAGTTAAGTTAATAAAGATAACTTCATACTGCTGTAATCTTTGCTGCTGTTTCTGCCATCCCCTGTGCATGCCCTGCTCTGGATTTGGTACAGACAAAGCTGTTCTCAGCTGAGAGCACCAGCCCAGGAGTTTCCTTATCATTCACTGTCACACTGCACTGATGGCTGAACGTCGCTTTGGATTTGAAACCTTGAGGATTTGTGTTGGCAAGGAGGGGAAAAAGAGCTCAGGGTAGCTTCATGGTGTGAATTCAACAGCTACAGTGAGAGGTGTCACTCATTTGGGTGATTTTGTTTGGTATGACCATCCCAGGGCTTTGGTATTTTGGTCATCCTCAGCAGAGTTGGAGGCTGTGCAATCCCACACCCCTCTCCCCTGCCACGACACAGCACACAGGCACTGAAGTACAGCCATGGCATGATGCACTTCCCACTATGAGATGCCAGGCTGGAGCAAGGGACATGTCTAGGGTGAAGGGGGGTGCTGGGCTGGGCTCCTGCTCCCAGCCCCTTGGGCTCCTTCGGCAGCAGTCTCACGGAGCCTTTGTTTATTTGTTCCACGATTACGTGTATGGGCTCCCAGAATTTATGAGATCAGAGGTCAAGTGAAAGGTCACAGTTCACAGGTCAAGTGAGAGGCTAAAATTTGTGAAACCAAGGAAATGACAGGACAGTGCCAAGTGAAAGGTCAAAAGTCAAGTGAAAGGTTCAGCGTGGATGAAAGTGAGCAGGCTGAGAGCCGGGCAGACCACACACCCAAGGGGATCCACACTGACATCCTCAGCATCAAAATGCAGCCTCAGTTTAATTCCCTGGCATAAACCAGGGCAGGAGATGGACTGTGCAGGCATCACTCAGACCAGGCTCCAGCACTGGCTCTGGTGGTGCCACTTGAGGGTAACTGAGCTTGATTCCATCTCAGGGCTCAGATGGATACTGACAACAATGAATTTTGAGCTTATCTCACAAAATTTTCATCAGGATGGGACAAGTCCGAATTAGATCCTTCTTCTTGCCAGTAGTTCTAGATTTATTTCTCTAGGATGAGTCAGCATTGGTTTGTCCTCCCCATTCTTTTCATTGTATTTACATGCAAAATCAGTTTTCCATGTATGTAGACCAAATCAATCAAGATCACTGTCCCACATTTAAACCCTGTTGCATCAGAGAGCAGTAATTTCCATTAATTCTCATTTCAGCATGCTTCCCTAACAGCAGCTTGAGTCAGCAGGGCACACTCTCACTGCAAGCTCCTGGTTTGTCCATTAGGGATCTATAATGTCATATGTAAAGGTGTCTTATCTGGTTTTTTTTTTTTTTTTTTTTTTAAAACTATAAAGCAGAAAAAAAATTAATGCTAGTCGAGACATCAGTTTATCTAAAATAGTTTCTTTTAGCCTCAATGCTGTTTTGAGACGGCTTTTACCCTGATTAGTATAAATGAGTGGAGAAATCCTCATGAGCTGAGAAAAAGAAAATAATACAAGGAAAAATGATGTCACCCTTCCTTTCTTCCAGTCATCCCTCTCTTCAGAGAGATGTCAAACAAAAGAGTGAAACCTATTTTTTAATGCAGGACATTAACTAATTAGTGGAACACAATTAATATTGGTACACCTTCTAATAGTGTGAAGGATCATTGCACTAATTAGGCTCCATATAAAAAAAAAATGGAGAGGTCTTCTTTCCCTTCCTAAACTGCTTCCTTGCTTCATGATAAACCACGGTCCCCAGTGACATGATTCCTGGAATTTGTCTTCCATTTGTCTTCTGTTGAATTGCACCCCTGAGAAGGGGACTCCTCTCCTGGTCAGAAAAAGAGAGGAAAACAGCAGTTTGGACAGTAGGGGAATGCAAATCAGTGCTTTAGTTCCCTGAGTTGATAGTCCTCAAAATGCTTTATCTTGCCCACACCAGTTGCATCCTTTCTAGATTAAATTTCAGCCTCCCAGTGTTTGTCCAGCTTTCCACTCCCCTTCAGAAAAAGAGGGATGTGGGGTGAAACATTGTGTGCTTGATAAGGGAGATGTAAATCTTAATGCCAGCACACGTCTACTCACAGACTTCATAGAAAATGGGCATTTGTGCTGATTAACAGCAACTGCAGAGAGGGTGGGTGACCTTCAAATATCCCTTCCAACCGATGCCATTCTATGGTTCTATGAAAAAGAGGTTAAAAATTGCAAAAGGCCACCAGCTGTTCTTTGATTTAAACCCAGCTCCAGAGAAGGATTTAGATGCTGCAGCGCTGGGGTCTTCAACATGTGATCATGAAGTGTCTGGGCTCTGCAAAGCCAACGTGCTCCACCCATCCTCATTCACCACCAGGGCCCACAATGACATGTGTGATATGCTGAATCCCTCTCCTCTGCCTCCCAGGGTTAAAGGATTAAGTTGCTTTAAAACCCTTTGATTGCATTAATTTCACGTTTCTTCCATGGGGAAAGCAGTCGTCTGCTGTCTGGACTTCCCCCACTCCAAATTACATGGAATGTTATGTATTCTTAGGAGTCTTGTCCTGTTGGGAATTACAGTGAATCATGACACTGTTCTCATTTGCTGCACATTTGTTATCTGCCTTGCACGGTTCCCAGCAGTGTGGGGACAGTTTGTTGAGTGGCATGTTAATACCATTTATTTTTTTAAGCCTAACTAGGGGTATAAAATTCCTCGTCAAAATTCTGTCACATTCTCTGGGCACTGGTAAATGAGTATCTCCTTACAACTGTTTTCTTTCTAGCAGAGAAGCCTAAGCTGGTGCATACACGTAGGAGTGTTCAGTGTTCTCTGGGAAATGGGGCTGACAAAGAAACCTCTGAAGTCAACTAAGGCCAAATTCTTTCCACAGAAATCTGTATGTAGGGGACCCACTGAACTTGAATATGTATATCTGAGGGCAGATTTTGACCCTAGGTAAGCAAACAGCTACGACCAATGAGTTGTTTACTTTTCCTAAGGTTTTGCCTTTCCTGGTTATTAATATTGCTCTCATAAATTTTTTTGAGCTACACTTTCAAAACTCAAGACACCAGGCCCCAGAGGATGAAATACAGCAGCCCAATTACACACCACCAGAGTCAGGCTCTAAAAGTCAGGAGTTTTTGAAAGACAGGAACAATATTTAGAGAGCTGGTTAATATTAATTCCTGTGGGAACTATAAGTCTGGCCATTAATAGGCTTAGAGTGATAAAAATGGCAATATGGTGTGCACGTATAGATGATATTGTCAAAAAGAGGCAATTAGCAGCACAGAAAGCACATGCACATATGGTGAGCAGGTTGAAATGAGAAGTACTGCCAGCAACATGATAAGAGAGCTAATGGCAAAAGAAGAATGAAACAGTAGCACAATTTGTTCCTCGGCTAAACAGAGTGAAGATTTTTTCCTCCAAACAGATTTTCTTTCTCATTCTCTCTGGCTGTTGCTAAGGTCCCAAGTCAAGACATCAGACAAATGCTTCTTGTCTACCTTCCTACACGTATTTGACTGAGACTAGAGAATGTGATTATTTGCTGGAGGAGCTCTCAGAAATTGGGGTTGAAAGCCACGATCTGAGTCTCTCTGCAGTCAGTGGAAATACTGGAAATGACATCCCAATCTGAGGCATCCCCCCCACTCAGCTCTAACTCGTGAAGTGCTTTAAACTGGCCAAGTATTATGTTCCCTACCAGCTCTTGTAATCTTGGAGAGGAGTATTTGAGCCCAGACTCGCAGACTGACAGGCTCTGAGATAATGATTTCAGCGTGTGTCCAGCAGGTACTCAAGGGCTGGAGGCTGCTGTGCACAGAGCCTGCTCAGATGTTACAGATAATCGACTGACTTATCTCCCAAGTGCATCCAAAGCCTCCTACAGCTTCATCTTTATCTCATTATGCTCTTTTAGGGTTAAAACGAGGAGTTTACAGGGCAGCTAAAATGCTCCCTATCCTTGGGTGGGGACAGTTATCATAAACACAGCCCCGCCAGCCTTTGAGCTGAGTGAGAGCTTTTGCATTTTGGCTTTGGAAAGGTACACACCTGTCACTCTAAAATGGAGCAGATGGGTTATAATCTTATCTGCTCACCCTAGATTTGTTGTCAGAAGGAAGTGAGGTAAGGGCAAGTGGTAAATGCAGTGAGGTTTATCTGTGCTGTGGGCCACGCTTTTCCCTCAATGCACTGACTAAAGAAATTGGTGAAGGGGAACATTTTGACTTCCCCTGAACAATTGTGTTCTCAATTTTTATCTTATGCTGTTGAATAAATAATTGATATTATAGGAGGAAAAGGCCCCGAAAGCAAACTGGCCCATTTTACAGTTTCTTGTCATTTGATTACTTATTCTCACTAGTGTGCTTTGGCCTGTTCACTCCACTGGCTGCTACTGAAAACCTCAACATTTGGGAAATACTTCAGGCAAGACCACTGCCTAAGATAGTGGCATTCTCTTCCTTTGTACAAAACTCGTGAGAAAAACCCGTGCACCCTGTGCCAGTGCTGGTAAATAATGCCTTTTTATTAGTATGAACTGCTGCTCTGTCCTATTGCATTACTCTTTCTCTTCCTCCTACTAATTATTAAGAGTTTATTACCCAGATAGTAGAATTTGAATGATATTGATACAGTATAAATACTCTGTAGTAGATATTTGCTCTAGCTGCTCTGCCTCTGGAATTGTCTGATTGTGCATAAGGTGTGTGAGAACTACTCATGCTTTCCTTAAGAGTCTGTCCTCTAAAAACTGCACATAACTTTAGAGATCTAGGCCTGATTATAGGGTCAGCAAAGGAAAGGGTAATCACTCAAGCTTCAGTGGGCCTAATCACTCCCTGTGGAGTGATAATTATTGTCCTTCACCACACTTAGAGTGCAGGCAGTGTCTGCTCTGTCACATAGCTTTACTCGCTTCCTGCCCTCTATTAGAATATTAAATCCTCCAACTGGCAAAGCATTTTGACTCTCTAGGTTAAAAAAAAAAAAAAAAATTCAGAAAAATGCTGTCCATTGGAGCACAGCACTGGGTTATTCATGCAATAAAACGTGACACCTTATATATCACGCGCTGAGAGAAGCATCAGGAAAGTTTCCAGCATGAAAACTACTGAAAGCTATGTCAAATATGGGCATTTATCATTTGTATATAGAAAACAGGAAATTATTTGGCCCATCTCATCCCAGATGGAATGTGGAAGACAA
The DNA here is from genome assembly GCF_029582105.1 of Oenanthe melanoleuca. NCBI lineage: Eukaryota > Metazoa > Chordata > Aves > Passeriformes > Muscicapidae > Oenanthe > Oenanthe melanoleuca. Next base: position 15,971,694 of record NC_079343.1, on the reverse strand, counting down.
ATCCAGGACGGCAGAGCATAATTATTTACAACTCAGCAAATGAAAACCTGCACACCACTACTGAAAGCAGGCCAGGAAATAGCTAAAATATCAAAATGATCTGAAAAGGAACAGAAAGTGCCAAAAGGTTGAGAGCTTGTTAAAAATTGACCTGCACTCACGGGCTTCATAAAAAAATTGAGAAAGGATTGGAATAAGTTTGGGAGAGTTAGAGGAAAATATAAACCCATTTCCCATCTTGGCAATTGGAAAAGACTGGATTAAGCTGGAATTTGTATTTTTTTAATGTACTGGAGGTACTAGATATCCCATTAGCATGTTTCATTTCTAATTCCAGTTGCACAAAAATGTCAGCATTACCCCACAAGATGGGAATACTTGCACATTGGAGGTGGTGATGCTCATATCCCAAGAATCTGCCATCTCTTAGATTTGAGGCTAATCTAAGGGTCACTGGAGTCAAAAGGAGTCTTTCTCAGGGATTTGGATCAAACCCTTTTATTCTATGTTTACATAATTACAAAGCCCTTATGGCGGGAGCAGTTCAATAACGGGAGAGCACAAGCCAAGATCTTCTAATTTTTTCTACTGCCTATTTAGAGAAGACCTTTCCAGTCCCAGCTCTGATTTTGGCATTTTGTTCCATTCTAAAGTATATAGGCTTTCTGATTTCTCCAGATCCTGCAGAATCAGTCTTCCAGCAGTTAAACCTGGCTCCCAAGAAAACGCTGGCTTGCTCATAGCATTCTTTGGAAAGGGAGCAAATAGCAAAGCTGAGCTGGTGTATTACAAAAATGTCAATTATGCTTTCCAAAAATCTCACAGCTGAGAAGCAGTCTTGACATGGCACGATGGGAGAGGCGTCACCTCACTAGGATCTAAATAAGGTTACTGAGATGAGTGGATGTGGAGTTATCCTGGAGATCTTCATGCTTGAGTTAGGAACTAAAAACCTATGAAAAGATTCAGGGAGGGATTCACTTTGAAAAAAAGACAAGGAGAACTGTTGGGAAGTGCACCAAAATATTTAAAAATGGATGCCTAAATTTGAGCTCCTATGCCTGTATTTTGTTCTGGTTTAAAAGAGTATTGGCACGGGGAATCAACATGTACAGCTAAGAACCCTTCCCACTACATTTTAATGAAAACTTAAAACTTAAAAACTGGATGATGTCTTTCACAAAGAGGCGTCCTTAAAAGAAAGACTTACTCAGCAGAGCAACTGCTGGAGCTGCAAAATGACCTTAGGAATCCACACACTGCAAGTAAATATTTATTGCCGCTAAATCGTTGGCCCCGAAAGCGAGCGTCCGTATTCTGGCGAAACCATGTGGAAACTGAGTTCATGCACATGTTGTCAGCCATAGGCCCTGCACCACATCATCAATCTGAGATAAGCATTTGGGAGGAAGAGGCTGGGTGTGTGGGGAGGCTGCGCGCTCAGCTCCGCGGCGTGAAGGGGAAGATCATGTAATAGCGGAGAAATGGAGTGGGTGTTGTGAAAAACTGAGCTCCAGCAGCGGGGAAATGTGTAGGAAAGTTTCTCTTCTTTTTCTACACGCCATGAGAGAACTGCTGCAATAAAGATATTTTATTATTTTTTTAATAAAATATCTGTTTTCATGGCACCCACTGTAACATTTCAATGAGAACGTCCTCTTCTGAAGGGCCAGACCAACATCTCCTGAAACTTCAGTTATTTCCTCACCACCTTCTCCCTCATTATTCTCACACTTATGCGATATTCTCTTAGTCCTGTCATTAATGGATAAGCTTCACATTTGTCTTATAGATGTCTTTAAAAGTAATAGAGTTTTTGGAGTAATTTCATCTGACTGTGAGGCTGCTGATTGCCACGTCTTAATGAGCAGCTGGAAGAACCAATAGCACTGTCAAAATCAGTGAGTGCAAGATTTAAAAAATAATAATAAAAAAGGAATGTAGGAGAGAATTGGGCTAAGATCACCTTGAACTTTTGGAGTTTCTTTATAATTTCTAGTAATTTGACTCAAAATCAATTAAATCAGAGGCTGAAGTTTTGTCAAAGCCAAAAAGATATTCCTGAAGTACTAAACTTACCTTTGTTCTGAGTTAAAGCAATTTGTTATGTTATCTAGGGGGAAAAAAAAGCCATTTTGGCAGAAGATTATGTAGAACATACATTTACTGTTTATGGGGTTTTAAAGATGGTGGCTTTGGGCTGAAGCCTGAGGAAGATGGAAGAGGACAGTCTTGTATTTCCCCATATGTAACAATAGTAATGTATTTAGGAATTGCAGCTTATGGTTCATGGAAGTGTTAGGGCTGAAGCCAAGTCCAGCACTCCAATCAGAATAAAGATCTCTGCACATGGGCAGCACTTTCTGTGTGTAGTTCAAACCTCTCTGATGTCTATGGTGGACTCAACTGAGTGAATGAATGTAACAATATTAAATGAAAAGCTGAGATTTCCTGCACTACTACTGCTGCTTTTTCATTTCTGGCTGGTGTTGTGACCATGTACTAATTTCCATGGATATCTGTTCTCTATCATTAGTAAGTCTTTCTGGTGTATTAATATCCATTTCCCACAAATTCCTCATCAAAAGGAATATGTTAAAACGATACTTTTTTGACCAAAAATCATTATTATTTGCTCATACAAAACCTATTAAGGATTTCTTACATTGCAGACCACTGCTAGGAGAAGAAAGGGATTTTTCCTGAGCTACCACAGCAGAAGTATTTGCACAATTGTTCCTAATCTGTTGGTGTGTAATCTGCCATTTGCTGCGGCTCTTTCCTCCATCAGCCTGAATTATTAACACTGCCTGTTGGCCAAGGCAAACACTATTGCAAGCATCTCTGGAGGCCTAATTCAGGCTTTTCTAACTTGGCCGTTTTGGAGTTGAGACTTTTAAGTAGTTTAATCTAACACAAAATAAAAGGAGTAAAAGGGCTTGCCCTCATTTCAGTGAGAACTGAGTCTGGCTCTAACCCCATACAGTAATTATTTCCTAGTTTTCCTTAACAAGAGCCTTGCTTGTTGCCCCCCATGATCAATATTTGCTGCAAGGAAGGAGTTCAGGGTTGAAAAGTTGCAATCTGAGACGATGTGTTCATTGCCATTGTGATTGGTTAGGGATAAAAGCTGGTGGAATACAAAACCCTTTTGAGTCTTAACTACAGTGTTGAACGCTATAATTATTTTAAAAAATACATATCCTGACTCTGCTTAGAAGCCTGTTTGCTATAATTCACCCCTGTGTTAATAGCCTCCTAACATATATGAATGTATGCTAAAATGGGTTTTAAACTACTAGATTTATGGCTTGGCAGACTGGTAAATGCACAATTATAGTTCATAATAGGTAGGTATCTGCTGTCCATTGATTTTTCTCTTGTTCTATTTCCTTCCAGAGTGATGTCATTAGACATTACAGGGATGACTAATATTCCCAAGGAATGACATTCACGTGCCAGAATGCCACATGTCGGCGTTCCCGTACAGGCTCCGGCACCTTCCACCATAAGATGGCAAAAACACCCCAAGAATTCCTGCTGCAGCAAAGCCTCAGCCTTGCCAGGTCTGGGGTGGATTGGCAGCACAGAGGCAATTCAGCTAGGGGGAAAAAAAACGAGATAAAACCACAAAAGCTGTTTAAGAGCTCTGGATATCTTTCTAATCAGATCGCTGGGAGTGCGTTTGGACTTGTATCTATTCATTCTGCGGTGACGGAAGTAAAGGAACTATCCAGTGAGCTATCTGGTTTTCCCAGAATTGTTTGTACTGCTGACCTTTATATCTACTCATTTATCCTAATTGTTTTTAGCTGTTTGAGGAAGAATCTCAGATGAGAAAAGCAACTCAGTATGTATCACAGATCCTATCTGCTGAAACTTTTGTTTTAATTTAAAGCAGACCCAGCACCATTTTGTGCATCAGTTGCGCAGTACCAAAAGCAGGAATTTGTTGTGGGATTTTTTTAATAAAATCACAGGCCCAGGACAGAGGTCCCTGGACACAGGGAGTGTGAGCTGGGGGTGGGGTTGCTCAGATGCCTCTTGCCCAAACGCATTTCCTGATGTTCCCTGGCTGGAACAACTTTTGATGTGGTACTTTGTTGTGGGAGAGTGGGGAGCACCATTTCAGGGAGGTGGCCAAGCTGGCTCTGTCAGCTTTGACTGAGTCCAAGATAGGGGAAATGCACTGCCAGACTGCTATAGCGGGAAATCTGGCTCTTGATATCCATAAAACTCCCTCTCCAAGTGGAATTTCCCCGATTAAATGAGAATATTGAGTTTTCTCTGTATGCCTTGTAAGGAATTGAAGTTGGGCACGCTTTACTTTTTCCGGGGGATGTATTAAATCTATAATAGCTATGTTTTTCTTCCTCCTTCCATCCAATCCCCATCTCTTGGAAGGGAGTGGGAGGCTTGTGACATATACAAAGTGTTTGCTGATGGCTACTAGAAAGGAATCTGGGTTATCCAATAAACCTGCCCCAAACTTTCAACTCATAGGGAGCTTGGGTTCAAACAGTAGCTCTGACTACTGCACAGTGGTTATGGAGTGAAATAGCAGAGTGATATGCAAAAGCTCACACTAAGTATATCACTTTGCTTCAGAATTCCTGCATTTGCTGCTAATGCAAGGAATAGCCTTTGAACTCTAATCTGGTGTCTCCGGAGCAGTTCATAACTGAAGGCACTTCTTTCATCGTAACAGGGTGACAGTGATCCAGACTTGCAGAGCATTTGGTACAGTCCCAAAGCAAGATAATAAAGCAGATAGTGCTGTGGGCTTTGCATTTCTGAGCATACCAGCCCTTCACAGAGACGTTGCAGGGTTCCTGCCTCACAGCTTCCCCCTGACACAAAGAACTATTGGTGTCATTGTCTTGCATTAAGGAATATGAATATGATTGTCTTGGAAACAAGAAAAAACTAAACACGGCATTTTTTCCCTCAGTTTGTGCACTAAGCCACCAGCACAACTATTTCTTCAGCTTTTTTGAATGCAGAGCAAGACCAGAGAGCAAAGTGTATTTTTAACAGTGCTGTGAAGCCACCACCTGTAAGGAATATTTTACCTGTTAAAACTGCCAGGTTATCCAGTCCTTATTGTCACCAGGGGTGGCCATTGAGTAAGACATTTGTCTTAACCACCTAAGATCTAGGCAAGCTGTATGTTTCTAATACTTGGTTGAATTCACCTTCAAGAATCATAAAATATTATGGCATGACCTGTTTTTTTCTTTCCATAAGAAATACAGTTCCATCTCTACTGATAAATCATTTGTTTGCCTTGGTTCAGGTGGAAGAGGTCTCATCCTTCTCTTGGCCAGGACTTGGCTCCCAATGCAGAGCTCCCAAGAAGCTGCTTAGCTGCACCCTAGTGTGACCCTGTGCTCACTCAGCCAGGGGAAAATACTGAGATTTCAGAGTTCTACAAGATATCTCAGTTTAGTTTTATACACCACCAGCAGCTTTTCCTCATCCCTTTAAAGGGGTGCATCCTTTCTGCTTTCATTAAAAAAAAATTGCGATCTCGCTGTTTAGTTGGGTAAGACAAAATTCCTCCATAATAATATTAATTTTTTATTCAGTTTTTATGGTCCCTCAACTTGATTATGAAGACAATAATGTAATTTGGAAAACCTCCCTTTTTTATTTCAGCTTCAGCAGAGCTACCGAACGTGGGTGTAGATAAATGACCACAGGAAAACTTCACAAAATTACTGTTTACACATAATCTGACAATGAGCCATAATTTGATTGCTAAAAAAATCATTTTGTGTACCTCTGCCCCTATTCTGCTGGATAATGAAAATTTATATCTATGTTTCAGACATCTGGGGAGGATGTGACAGCTTTGGGGCTGAATGAAAGATTATGCCACAGTGACCCCTGTCAGCATTTCCTCACGGACTGGTTACCCGAAACCCAGCAGCATTTAGGCTACTTCTTTTTCCTTTTACTCTTCCTTTTCTCATCTCTTTTCCTTTTTGTCCTTGTATTTTAAAATTTTCTTTTTCTCCTTCTCCTTACGTTCTCTCTCTTTCTTTTTGCTCTTTCTTCTCTTAGTTTTCTCCTTATATTTTTTCTCTTTTTTCTCATTCTCTATATTTTCCTCATTTTTATTTATTTACCTTTTTTTTTTTTTTTTTTCTTTCCCCAGACCAGTTATTTTATTTTGGAGGGTTAATGACACTGTAAATCCAATAGGCCATTTTAGTGCCATCATGTGGGTATTAAAAGTCATGTGGCTGGTCAGGATCCCATATGGAGCATCTTGAGGTTGTCTTGCATAGGAATTGCAAGGCTCTTACATGGCTGTAAGAGCTGGGTGTGTTTTCAATTACTTTCTAGGACAGATCTGCTTTGAAATTAATTTGAAGTCTTTGCCTATGGTTGTGTTTGCCACCTCTCTCAGATTATCCTTAGTAAACGCTCGTGTATCAAATTCAACTTTGATTCTCTCTAGAGATAATCTGTGCTGTTTAATTTATTTTTGCCTCAGGACTGAGAACAAACATTTCTTTGTGCTTGAGGTGCAAAAATGGATCAGGAAAGGAGGACTTTTCCCAAAATCAGTGTATTCCTCTGCCTGTGTCAGCTCAGGCTCCTTGTGATCTATATTCTGTCCCCAGATCAATGCACATCCCATGTGTCACTATGGGAACAACCCTTAGAAAACCCAGTATTTCCCATTGCACTGGTGGAGATATTTTATGGTATTCTGGGTTGTACATGGGCTCTGAAGACAGGAAGGAAATCACAAAGATAGGTGGATAGGTGGGAAACAGGTAGAAAAATGGCAGGTAGAGGGTACTGAGAGCATCCTGTGGAGAGAGAGGAGGTCTGAAGAGTCTGTTGGGATCTGCTGAGAGTCCTCATTTGGTGCAGATAATTGTAGACCCAGGTTTGTTCTCGTGTGCACAAAATACATCCAGATGTTTCCAAGAACTAGCAGATTTTAATGAGGGATTTGGATGCCAAGGCTCACCTTCAAAACTTGTGTTTCCCTCTTCAAGGTGACAAAAAATTGAGACAACAGAGGTTTTAGATGTGTTGTGTTTATTTGATTCACAGAACTGTTCAAAAGTGAGGGCCCTTCTTCATAAATGTCCACTTTAAATCACTCTGTCTGCCACAAAAGATTTCCACTAAGCCCCACCAAAATTTGTTTACTTTGGGAGGAGATTGTCTTAAAGCATAAGGATGATATGGAGTTCAAAAATGTGAATGATGTGGTAATGAAGAGAACTCCCTCATGCCTCGTACATTTGGACATTTCAAAGAGCAGTGACTGTGTTCCTTCCCATGGATGCAGCTCCAGGAAATGAATAATGCTGAGGAATGGGCAGAGATGAGCCTGCACACATTGCCCCATCTCCTTCCCTCCTGTGCTTCTCCTCTTCCACCTTGCATTCATTATTCTAAAATGTGTTTTTCTGTGGGAAAGAGGAGTCTGGGGAGTGGGGAGTGGGATGGTTTCCAAGGCCCTCTGAGCATCCCCACTCTTCCTCTGCTCTCTGTTGTTTCCTATTTGAGTGGGTGGGTGCACAGTGGATGCACTGCAGGTCCAAAGGAGGGTTAACTCCAGACCTCAAACACTCCTGACCCAGAGACTTCTGCATCACCTTTCCCTAACAGACCTACCTAACCTATCTGGGAGTTATTTCAGCTGCTGCTTGGAAGGGACAATTTGTCTGTAACGTGCCAAACCTTTCCTCAGTTACTCACAGCCTCCTGTGACCCCAAAGGGACACAAGCTGGTTCCACCAGCTGTGCTGGGTGAGTTCATCCTGCAGGGAAACCAGAATGCATGTCCTGCTGCCCACACAGCTCAAGGTGCTCCTGAAAGGCTGGCTTTGGGCTCAGCCAGCATCAATGAGTGGCAAAGGTCCTCATCCCCTGCTTATCAGGTCTCCAGAGGAGTGTCCCACAGCTCCCAGGGGACCAGGCAGGCGGATTTCCTTTCCAGAAAAAACAAAGAGCGGAGACATGGGATGTGTCCTGTGTCTCCCTGATACACTGCAGGATCACCCACGTTAGACACAGCCAAATAGCTCCTCAGCAAGACACACACTCCAAAATAAGAGACCTGGTGGTTTTATTGGGGAAGAAGGGACAGCACTGCCTTTTCTGGCAGCCTCTGGGGTGGCTCTGGCTCAGCATCACTCTAACAATGCCACCTTTTCTGATTGCTGAGCACCTCTTGGCATCTACTATTCATGTTCTCTCCTCATCACCTGCCTTGAGGCTGCTGCTTCTACCTCCAAAATGTCCAAAAATCACAGTGTGTGCAACATGTAGGTCATGGTGCTCTTTTGCCTTTAACCTACCCCTCACATACCCTGATCCTGCCCACAGCTGGTCCTGAAGAGGCACATTTTGCATTGTTGTGGTGGTTCTGCAGTGCAAACACTGCAAATGTTCCAGTCTTTTTTGTGGGGTGTAATGTTTAAACCTTGATCTGATGTTTTTTCTACCAAGTACATGATATCTGTACTTTTCCAGCAGTAAGAGCAGTGGAATCTTTTCACTTAGGCTTCCTGGAATCTTTTTAGTGGATAGAAGTTCTCAGAGAAAGGACAAGTGTCAGCAGTTATTGCTACCTCCCCATGTTCCACACCTGTGAACTGAAAAAATTAGCAATATCTGTCATAAACCCAGTGTATTTGAATGCTTATTTGTCGTTTTCTTTTAAAGCTTTTATTTCTGCAATCTCTGTCAGGATGAATATCCCTCACTTTCACATTCACAGCCTGTGGTATCAAATTTCATCTTAGCATGAGTTAAAATATTCACACTATCAGGTCCATAAGCATTACATCCACATTTTTTTGGGAGAGAAAAATATCCAAGTTATAAACTATAGAAAAATAGGGCTTGTAATGAAAATGCTGACAGCACATTAACTGTCACTGGGCAGTGCTATAAACAAGTGTTATGTTCATGTGCAGGAGAGCAAAGCCATGCAGGGATGGGCTTTACCAACTTTGGGGACCAGCAGTGCACTGTTGCACAAAATATTTATTTGTTTTCCATGAAAAGACACAGCATTGCAGTACTGCATGGCAATATGTTGCTAATTACCTAGTGCTCCACTGGAATGGTGACTGGCTCTCTGGATGCCTCAATTTCCAAATTGGAATTTGGAAAGTCATCTGAAAATGAGAGAAAGCAAACCAAAAAAAAAAAAAAAGGCATTTAATTGCTCTCCTAAACTGCAGAACAGTTAATTGTTCTGTAAGCAGCGATCCATTCCCCTCTTTCATTTCTAAATCAGCTCTGACAATGTGTTTTGCACCAGGAACCTGGCATATTATGCAGTACTAAATGTTTTAACTGTGCCTGTAAATTTGAATCTGTCATTTTAAACTTTTCTCATTGCTAATTTTATGATTGGGAAGGGAGTTTCTGCTCCTTTGCCAAGTGCTTGAGCCTAAGAATTCCTGGTGTGCTCTGAGGGCTCTAGAAGTCAGCCCCTGCCAAGGTCAGGTCTGCTAACCCCATAAAAATCCCCCAGTTTTTGGTAAATCTCCTGGTGCACCCACCCTTCTGTGGTGGCCAGCAGAAGGTGGGGTTGATGCTGGGCTGAGAGCAGAGGTGAGGTTCCCCCAGTCCTGCAGCTGGTTTCACAGCTGGGACATTTCCAGTGCAGCCAGGACCATCTCCTGGCTGCAAACATCTCCTGCTGGGAAAGGTGCTGGTTGCCTTTGTGTGAGAGCCTGGCCTGGAGAGCAAAACCATTTACAGACAGGTCATTTCCATTTTGGATTGTCAGAGCTGGCAGGAGGAGGAGGAATTTTAGGGAATCAAACAGCCACTCAGAGGAAAAGCTCATATTAAACAACATAAGGTGCACGGGGCAGCTGAGTAATTCTGTATTTACATGAATGCTGCAGCAAATGCCCTGTAATAACAACTCTTTTTTTTTTTTTTTTTTTTTTTTTTTTTTTTTTTTTTTTTTTTTTTTTTTTTGAGCTCTTTAGGTTTTGTGTTATGAGAAAATATGAAACATAAATCACACGGAGCTACTCAGCTACTCCTGGCCTTAAGCCTTCAGGATGCATTTGTTTGAAATCAAGAGCCAAATTCCCTGGATCAGAGTAAACTGTTAGGTGCCAACTGGGGCGAAATGCCAGCCTTTGAACTCCAGCACATTATGGCTGATGTGATCCATATGCAGGACTTGAGTCGTGCTCCAAAGTGGTTTCTTTTAATTGATTTAGCAAATTAACAATATTAGGCCTTCTGTAGGATAGAAAGTACATTACTCACCGTGCCCTTATATTACCCTGAAAGGAAATCTATTGTTCCTTTGTAATGAAATGGTATCACAAGGAAAAAAAAAAGGTAGCAGTAGCAGGTAAAAGGAATCACATTCAGCTGTCAAGCATGTTTAATGAGGAATTTTAATTATGAGGCTGGAAATCAATGGGCATAACTTTAGCAATGAAGTCTTAAAGGGAAACTAAATTGCTTTCTATCTTGCAAAGTTTACTGAAGCAGCTTGAGCAGCTGCCAAGCATCATTGTTCTGAGAAAAGGAACTTGAGGAAATTGCAAGTCACACTGTAGTGTTTATTGTAGGCATATTCAACAACAACAAAAAAGGAGGATTTCCATGGATTCATGTTTAATGGGTTCTTCCTAACTGATTCATCTCTGCACTATGATTCTTTAGAGCCCTTGGTTTCACATACTGTAATAAACCTGTTCTTAGGGGTGCTCTGAGGAAAGGTGGCACTGAAAACTGATAGTTCATGATTCATAGAAGATAGAGATCATCTTATTTGTTCCTTATTCCAGAAGAATGTGGGCTATGAGGAACATGGCTTAAATACTCCATGCAGTGAGAACCTAAACCTCCAAACCCAGAGCTAACACTGAAAAATGGTGCTCAGGTCTCTGTAGTGTTTCCTGACCAGGTGCTGTAGTGCTGTCCTTGGGATGCTCCTGTAAAGTCCTTCTGGTGTTTCAGGGCAGTTGAAACTGCTCTAGTTTTGTAACTGCACTGTGATTTGTTTAAACTAAGCACACCATGTAGGGCCAAATCCAGTGGCTACTGGAAAATGGACCCCCAAAATACATCTCAACAGCACCTGTGAGGCTGGGCTCAACTTCACAGCTCAAAAACCACCTCAACCCTGCTGTCCTTTCTGGAGAAACTGTAGGGCAGAATTAAGCCAAAACGCTTTGGATTTCCACATGAGGTGGTTTTGGAAAGCCACGTTTCCATCTCTGTTTTGGGCATTCTTTGGTTTCTCATTAAACACTGAGAGCTGCAGTTTCTCAGCACTGAGTCCTTGCTCCTGGTTGCTTCTCTTGCTTTTTGGGGGTGCTGCATTTCTCCCCTCTGGGGTTTAAATCAAGGCACATCTCTGACTGCCCCACTGTCCCTCAGAGCTCTCCCACCATGTGGGCACCCAGTGTTTTAGTGCCCATGCCTGGGAATGAGCAGCCTGAATTAACATTTGGATATTGCAGCAAAGGGTGCTCAACAAACCCGTAATGCAGGTAGGGGAGAAGTGCTTTTGAAACCCATCTAGCTGCCATTCCATAGGAAATCCAAGTCATAGATCACAGTTATTGGTATTTTAAAAGTGGCAGTGCCTGTTAAAGGCTGACTATTCCCCAGAATATAGAGATATTTGGGGCTGCAGTGGAGACACATTGGCAGCAGAGTGGAAGCTCTGAGCTCACCTGCCAATGCTCTGCCTGGCTTAACTGCTATCAGTCCCTCACTTTCATGAGTCTGAAATTCATGTGGCCCCAAAAGAAAGATAAATAAGAACAAGTCACTTTTCACCCTCCAGACACAGGCCGAGGAAATTATTTCAAATAAAATATATCATCTCAAGCAGGGGCAGATGAAATAGTTTTCTACTGAAGTTGTTCTCCCAGTTGACAGGACAAATTACTGAATCTCCTCCACTGGATATCTAAAGTATATTTTCTGAAATCATAATTACATTCAACTCTTTGGCAAAAATACTGAATTCTGTGTTTGTGGTATTTAGTGATGCCTAAAAATCTTTATGCTGAAAGATAAAAGTAGCATGTGAGCTTCAGAGGAGTATTTTGGTCTATCCCTGAGGAATAAGGGAACCTTCTCCCCTCTCATCATCACCCAAAGTATCACTTCCAGCAGTCCTCCAATGAGCTAATTTCCCAAATAATTGGTTGGGTTAGCCTTGGTGTTAATTTTATTAAGGTCCACAGCATAACATATAATTCAAAAAACAGAAGGGTTTCTGGGGAGTTCAAAGCTTTCCCCTATCTCTTTTACTTTAAGGCAATTTAGGGTCATGTGTTTATGGTACTCATATTTGGCTTCCTCTATCTCTTGTGGGAGCCACTCATCTTGGCTGCCAGTATATTTTTGATAGAATTGAGGTAGAGATGAAGCAGACTATATTCCCTGTATCTATAAATCCTGTCTCTCATCTCCTGTGAGTGTTGAATGAGCCTTCAGGTGTCTGGTGCTATTTCTCTCATGGTGCTCCAAGAGGCCACATGAGATGGAGCAGGGGCTGCAAAGCCCAGGAAATTTTACTATGGTCAAAAATAAAGTAAATCCTGCTCACCTCTCCTGTGCCTTCACCCTTCAAAGGCAAGTGTGTTTTTTCAACACTGATGCATTTTATACTCCTGTACTTATAGTGAATATAGGCATTCATGTTGCTTCAAAGAAAAGATCTTTCCTTTGAAAATATTGAGATAGGTTGTTTTCAAGTGTATGTGTGGGGTTTTTTTGGTCATATTGGGCAGCAGACCATTGATGTGTATGTAGCAGACATCCAAGCAGGACTCAAACATCTGCATGTGGAGGAGCTGGAGACCAAGTGAGGAAGGGAAAAGAGGAAAATTCTACTCCTACACTCCTGATGGAGGTGCAAGAATAGAATTGTTTTTTAAACATATTTTCAATTGCAGAAGGAATGTTTGTTGCTAAATATTTGCATGCCAAGTGATGTGTAAGTCTGTAAGCTCATTTTAATGTCAGCTGTGGGGCCTGTTACTACATTTTTCCTGGATCATTCCATCTTCTGTGCACAGCCAGGGGCTGCTGTGGAAATACCATGGTCAGTATGGTGCAGGTACACAGCCAAATACCAAGTCACTGGGTTAAGGACTGGTTCTCCTAAGGATTTAGAACCTTGTTGTCTATCCACAGCATTTCTGAACCTCTCTGTTGCTTGTACTCCCACAGAAATATATATTTTGTATGGATAGACCTTTATTTTCCAGTGTATTCACTTGTTGATCAGTCTGTTCTGTGTCAGTTCTGCCCTCCTCGACAATGTTTGCTGAAATCCACAAAATCCATTCCAGCCCATGCCATTGACCAAAATCCTCATCAATTTTTCAATGAATTTCTAATGCTATCAGGGGGTTAATATATGATGATCCCAATGTTGTGTCAGAGGAAAACCTTTTGAGCAAGGGATGGATGTACAGTGCAGCACGGTGTATAAATCATTTTCAAATTAGTATTCTCTACATCTGGAGAAGAGTATGTTTGTGTGCCTGCATAAATTGCCTGTGAACACATTTCAAAACCCTACGCTTAATCTTAGCAATGAACATTTCAAAAAGTAAATTAATATCTTCAAGGCGAAGAAATACAGTATATTAAGCAGAAGCCCACTGGAAACTGTATAGTTAAGAATCTGTCAGCCTTTCCATTATAAGCTCTGTTTTTTGAGGGGTTTATAACTCAGTTATAAAATTTCACACTGGGCTAAAGGTTGGCACGTATGGCCTCAGTTTGGCAGGGTGACATTTTATTAGCTCTGAAGGCGTTTTGGATCCCACGTCAATGGGATATTATTTTAAACCACAGAAATGAAGTTTAAATAACTTGGGGCATGGCTGAGCTGCAGGAAGGTGAGAGGACTGAAGCCCAAAGTGATGCTGTTGACTCACAGAGGTGCCAGGGCTGAGGTTGGGATCACACATCAGCCCCAGAGCAAGTTTCTTTCCTTTTGTCCCTTCCCCTTAATGTGCCTTTAATTCACATCTTTATGGTTAAATGTATGTTGTGCTGAGGTTACAGGTCTAGTTGGTGGTTTATAAATTAGGTTAATTAACATCACAATAGTACTTTCTGAGTGTGGGAGTGTGTTTGTGGGTGGATATGTGTGTGTGCAGACAAGAGCGCTCCTTGGAAACAGAAACAGGATTAAAGTGTCTGAGGGAATTGTAAATTTATTGTGTAAATAGCTTTATGATTTGTTGTGTGTTTGGATTAATGCAATATATATCCATTTTAAACATTGATCTTTAAGCAAGTAATGTAATAAATCTGAATATTCCTTCAAATTACTGTTTACACTGGCTGTGCTATAGATTAAAAGAGACAGTTGCCTTTATAAATTTAGTTGTAGGGTACACGGGTGTGTATAAATACTTCTGTTTCCAATTATACCAAACAATGATGATAAACTGTAGTGAGTTGACTGGACAATTGTACACAGCCTGAGTCATGAGAGGGATGATGCTGGGCAGTGACTGATGCACACACGGCACAGGGGGTGGGGGGGAGCTATTGTTTGGGCCAGGAAATGTGTAAATAGGCACCTAGAATAAATTCTATGAAAGTATTGAAATGAAGACACAGTTCCTTCCCAGCTGTAATGCTTCTAAATGGGGGAACTGTGTCAGCTCACCCAAATATGGTTGTTTTTTGTTTACAGGAATTTTAATTGTTTGTAGAAGGTGTTCAGGAAAATTAGTTAGGTACCCTTGGCATTGGGTTGCTTTTGGTTTTCCATATCCAAGGCTGCTGATGGTGCTGGTTTTCATGCTCTGTATTATTCATCAGACTTAATTTGCCAGTTGGGCAGCACCTCAGAAGGGATAGTGGTTATCACTGTGACCCCTCAAAAATGTGTTTGTACAGAACACCGTGGCTTTAAACACAGAGTTAAGACAAGCTAGAGTTCACAGGCATAGAAGTGCATTTAAGGAAATAAATTCATGGGCTTAGCTTTAATTTTGGTCTTCAAAGAGAAATTCTGTGGCCACCAGGATCTCTCTGAAGAGACAACTGACCCTCAGGCAGTGGCCAGGGTGGTCTGTGCTCAAGGGGAAAGTCTCTTCCCAGGCAGGTTCTTCCCCTCCTGGTTCACTGGGCAGCTGTGCCACAGCTGGGGATGTGGCTGTCCTGGTTTGGATCAGTGTGTTTAGAGTGGTACAACTGAGGGAACCACTTGGTCTTGCTGCAGATGTCCCACGGTGACATCTTAAGTGCTCAAAGTCAGCTTCCAAACAATCCACCTAAAAACCAAATCCCTAAAAAATGTTCCTTCTTCGTACATGGCAGGGAACAGTTTTGTATTGTCTATAAGCAAAAAAAAAAAAAAAAAAAAAAAAAAACAAAACCAAACCAAAAGCCAAACCCAAACAAACAAAACCCAAAAATAAATTAAAACCAAAAAATAATTGTTTTCTGAAGAGTTTGGTTTTCCACAACTCACAGGAAGTGTGGTTGGGTTCTCTTACACCAAATCCTTACACCAGATGAATGCTGGAGGACCCATCTGGCAGCACCTGGGGAGGGGATGCCCTTGTCATATTGATGGGTTACACTGATGAGAGCTGTCCAGACCTTAAATTAATCAAATGATGCAGTTTTAAAACTCAGGAAGGAGTGATCACAATTTGGCCCTCTCCCTTCTTTTTCCTTTGTTATCCCTCCTCTTTCACATTATTATTTCTAAGAGCAACAAAAAGAAAAAGTGATCATGATAAATTATAGGAAGCTGGCAGCAGCGGTAATTAACAGGTAATTATCAATAAACAATTTAACCACAAAAACTTGGATCCCACCTATCACTTGTCAACAATAAAGTCATGGAGGCTCCACAGGCCACTGGACAAACAGTCCACGGGGAGCAGGGCTGGTGCTGTTAGTGCAAATAAACAACTCTGTGCCGGGAGGCTAAACAAAAGCACAGCTCAGAGGGGCTGCAGGGAAGCAGGAAGAAAAGGCTCCCTCGGCAGAGGGAAACAACAAAAACCCAACAGTAGTTACAGTTTGAGGAGCCAACCTCAAGCTGCTCGCTGTTTATTGCAGTCCCAAGTAAGTATCCCATAAACAGCAGTCAAAACCCAATGTTTGGTGTCTTAAAAAAAAAAATCTCTTTGGAAGTGGGAAAAGAAAAGGGATTTTGGGGAAGGTAAGAGCTGGAGGGAGGGAAAACATTGTTATGTCAACTGGTTGACTACAACGGATGCCTGACTGTGCTGTGTCCAAATTAAATCTCTGTTTTTGTGATAGTGAGGTGAGAGGAGATGTGTGGGGCGAGCAGGTGTGTGCCAAAGGGTCCCTCAGATGTGCATGCAGATGTGCTCAGCCAACTGTCCTTCCATCCTCTCCCTGGGGAATCAGGAGAGGTTTTTTAGGTGACTTCCAATGGGACAAATCCATCCCCTTCTTAATGTGCAAGCAGGGTTGCTTTCTTCTTTTTTTTGTAGCATAAATATGACCACAGGGACCTGGGAGGAATGACAGCCCTAGTTCACACCACTCTTTGCTAACAATCTGCATCTTGCATTCCTACATTGGGATTAAGGCCAATTTTCCACTGAAGGGAGTCAGACAAGGATAGCAGAATGAATTGAGAATGTATTGAACATGGAGAAAGTTTTCTGTGAGTGACTGTAACATCACAAGCTAATGCAGTGAAATTTAACTTTTATGTTGAACGCTTGACATGAGCCAATCTTTAAATTTGCATTCAATCAGACATATCCCGGCACCCTCCTGGAATTAATGTATTTAGAGAGTGATGATGGGTTAATGTGGAGCCTTTGTTGTCTTCCACTCCATGAAAGCCCCCAGTCTGTGCTGACAATCCCATCTCATCTGTGCTGACAAGCTCCCTATCAGCCCCAGCACACCTACCCCACAGACCTGCTGCCCAGCCACTTCTGAGCCTGCCTTAGATGCTGCAATGTGTCTGCCTGGTTTTCCTTTAGATTGTCCAGTGCCTGCTGTTTTTTCCTGAGGTTCTTCAGTAGCTGCTGCATTTTCTGAGATTTTCTTAGATTTTCTTAATTCTGATTTTTTTTTGGAGAATCCTAGATCTTCTAACAAACCCTCATGCTGTGTCCCCCGGTAACTTAAAAGTAATTAAGCAAAAAGTAACGATTTTGGACATCTATCATTTAATTTGAAATTACATATGGATTTAATGGAGGGGGAGGAAATAGCGCTTTGAGAGATTAGTTCTTAAATTTTGATTTAAGAACTGAGTTATTAGCTGAAATAATATGAAGCGGGGCTGCTTTTTTGACCTTTCTAAAGTCTAGCCTAGTCAATTATTACAGCAGAGCAGGGAACCAGAGAACAGCTTTGAATCAGTCAGACCCAAACTGATTTAAGTTTGCATGGGGTAGAATAAGACATTAGTTAAAAATAACTAATGTATTCTTTGACCTCCATAATGAGAAAGGACATTTACAGGTTTTTCACTATACATCTGATCCTGTTTATTTCGTTCTGTGATTTAAAGATTTAAAGATTGTGACTTAAAGACATTCTTATAGGGGTCTAGATAATGCAATTTTAATTTTTTTTTAAGTTTCCTGCTCCAAGTATTCTTTCAGTTGTGCATTTTGTCCATCAGTTTATATCACGGTTATATTTTGAGGCAAGATTGAATAAGAAAGGCAACCATGGATCCCAGTGCTGGAAGGAGCAGGATCACTAGGGCTCTCACCTGCCTAAAATCTGCCTTAAGAGAAAAACCCAGGTTAGTGCTGATAAATCTGATTTATCATTGTTTTCCAGATGGAATTAGGCAGGAACTAGGGCTAGGAAACCCCTTCCCTCTGAGACCTTAAATATCTGGCCCTTCTCCTGGTCTCTGAGCACCTCTGTGTTGAGGTGAGAGGGGAACCTAACTCACAACCCTGCAAGCTGGGGAGGCAGATAAAGTCCCTGTCCAGTAGAGAGAAATATTTTTGCCAAGTATTGGTTAAAAAGGGAAAAAATTAATTACCAATTAAAAAAAAAAAAAAAAAAAAAAAAAGCAAGGGGTGGAAACAAGTGTGTGGAGAAAGGAGAAGGAAGCAAAAAGGAAAGAAGGGGAAAGGAGCATTGATGGCAAACTCAACCCAGAAAGTTTTGCACGAGTTTAAAAGGTCCCAACTTTGTCTTCAGGCTTCACCTCTTCCTGAGAATAAGGAGAGAAAACAAAAGTTGTTTCAGTTTTTTAATGCAGATATGTCTCATTTCTGCACCCAAGTAATTCTCACTTTGCTGCCAGACCATGTTTCTCTGGTTTGGCAAAGGTTGGGCAGCCCTGATCTGTGCATCTGCCTGCTCCTGCTGCATAACCTGAGAAGATGCCTTTAGAACTGGCTCCTGTGGTGCTGAGAAGGAAACATTAGTATGTCAAGTTTGCAGAGAGTTTAAAATAGGCCAGCTGGCTGCTCGGAGTGCGCAGCTTGAAACGGTCACTTCCATTTTCAGCTGAGCAGCGCTGCCGTCAGGAGGAGCATTGATTAAATTGACCACAGTCCAAGGCTGGTAGAGAGCATAACACGAAGTGACTTCTCCCCAGAGCAAGCAGAAGATTTGTGATGTACACAGGGATAGAGTATGATCTTTTTTTTCCCCCCTCTGTACTGCAGTGTTTACTTTAAAATACTATTTTTTCATAACAAAAGAAGCCTGAGCTTTTACCATCAAATTTGCTCAACAATTTAGGTTATATTTCATTGCTTGCACGCAGCTTCACACATAAATGTTTAGCAATATAGATAGCCCGTGTCCTCCTAAGCTTTCAGTAATACAGTTTTCAGGAATAAAGACTCCTCATATGAGAAAGGTTTTGTGAGATTAACAAATGCCATAGAATGATGGAATATTTTGGGTTGGAAAGGACCTTAAAGATCATCTAATCTCCCACTAGACATCTTCCACTAGACCAGGTTGCTCAGACCCCCATCCAAGCTGGCCCTGAACAATTCCAGGCTTTGTTTCACTGAGGACAAGGTTCCCACACTTATTTATTTTTAGTCAAAATGCTTCCATGTTATTTTCTTTCCTTATCTCCAGTGAATCCTTTCAAAGGGAGGTATCCCAGGCAATGGAAATGAATAAGGAATTTATCTGCAAAGTCTGTTGGTCTCATTGCCTCTGTGAAGCATCTTAGAGCAGGAAGACCCCAAACCAGGAAGATTTTAGAGCCCTCAAGTCCCATACAAAATCCCTGAGGAATGTAGGGGTTTTACCACATTAAAAAAAAAACAAATCAGAAAGATGTTGTAAAGAAAGAAATATTATCAATGCAACAATACCAAAGGAAGGGGAGGAACTGTTTGGGGTAAATGCTCTCTCATGTGCTCCAGGAGCATCCCTGTGAGTGGAGGACACCCACCAAGAGCTGGAGATGTCTGAGGATCCTTTCTCTTGGGGGTAAAAGATGGTCCCAGGGCTTCCTCCAGCCCTGCAGCAGAGCAAAACTGCTGAGTGAGGTGGGACAGTGGCCACTCTGGCTAATGAGCATGTCCTCATGATTTCCCCCACTTTGCACCTGAAATACTATTTATTATTTATAGTTATCCCCCAAATCCAACTAAATTACTGTGTTTCTTCCTGCTCCCTCTTTGCACATTGGTTTTGGTTTGGGTTTTATTTTTATTTTCATGTTATGTTTATAAGGCTCTCCCACAGCCTGAGAACAAGGGGGTGCTTTGGAAGCACAACGCCTTAGCACTTACTGTGGATAGATCAGTAATCTTTTATAATCAGAAATAGGTATAATTGTGTGTCTGTGGCAAAGGAGCTTAATTGTCAAAGGATTAAGCCACATCCTGATCAATGCAAGTGCCTTCCTAGAAAACAGGCAGGGAAAGATTTCCTGTAGTTAGAAGCAATGAGGGAGAGGAACTTTAAAAACAACTTTCTATTTGATAACTACAGAAATCTAGCTAAGTCTTAGGGATTTAGCCAGGGAACATATTGGTTCCAGCAGACTATGGTAAAGTTAATTAAGGATGATTAATGGAGCATTTTCCTTCCAATGATATCTGTGACAGAACAAAGCTGTCTGAGGCTTGTCAAGCAGAATTTGAGTTGAATGAGTATTTATGTGATCAAATCTGAAGGGCTGCCTCTTGACAGAGCAAGGATTCATCAATCAATTGCGCTGGCTTGCAGTGGTGGGAAATTGGTCTATCAGCATAGCTCTGCTCCCATCCCCCATTTTTTCATTCAATCATCCCTCAGGCTAC
Source organism: Oenanthe melanoleuca (assembly GCF_029582105.1). Classification (NCBI taxonomy): domain Eukaryota; kingdom Metazoa; phylum Chordata; class Aves; order Passeriformes; family Muscicapidae; genus Oenanthe; species Oenanthe melanoleuca. The sequence goes on along the minus strand of NC_079343.1, from coordinate 15,951,451 downwards.
AATGCATCTTTAGCTTTTACCTCTGACCACCTTAAGGGCTATCAGAGAAAAGTAAAAGCAAGAGCTAAAACATCTATTATAGTGGTTATTTCTCAGCTGTACTCATACAATTGATTTCTTTTAAGTAAAGGCCCGGGCACTGTAAAGCGATACAAGCCTGTTCAATGAATTAATTGGTTTTAATAGAAGTTTAGCTTTGAGCCTGGAGAATATATAGTGCTCTCTTGCTAGAAAGTCTCCTATTAGGGAAACCACCTGCACAAAAGGCCCCAGTCCTCTCTTAATCCCACTGCCCTCATCATAATCACTTCATTTTAAAAGGCAAGATCCTTAATTTAAAAGAAAGGGGCACCACGTGTGCTCCAGTTTCTGTGCAGTTTGTCGTGCGTCAGTTCCTGCACTTGCCTTTGGGTTGCCCTTGCAGCCTTGGGATGCCTGGGATGTAAGTCATGCCAGGATTTGGGCAGAGGAATGATGCCATTGTGGATATACCAATGTCTTTGTTTAATGAATGCCTCAGTTGCTTTCACTTCTGTAGGGATTAAAAGGAACTAACCACAAATGGTGTAAAATCGTGTCTCATGGAAAACTCAGAGGAAGATAAGTCTTAGCCCTACTCTGAATAAAATCAGGGCAGGTATCATATTTATGACAGGAGGCACAGGTTTAGTTTCATTTTCTAATGCAGCTCATAGATGATTTTTTATTTAACTGCTATGTGCTCAAGCTTTGTTCTTCTGGACACTCACCAAGCAAAATACACAAGTGGTATTTAAAACTGAAACACCAAGATTGTCATCTCCATCATCAGCCCCATAAAATGTCATCATTAGACATCTGACCTACATTAGCCATCTACTGTTCAGTAATTTAAATTGACCATCAGTTCAAAAAGAGCAGTGTCTCCTGGGGGCAATTCACCCATTTTCTAGACATCTAGGGAGGATGATGAGGGTTGCACTCAAGAAGTCTGATCTCTCTCTAAGGGGAACTTGGACTTCATACCCACCTTTGAAATGTGTAAAGCTTCCAGTAAAAATAAAATCCCTGAGAGTGGATTACTTTCTTTGGTGCAGTTGTAAGCTCAGTGGCATGTATCCCTCATTGGATTTGCACACTAATCTTCCTTCTTAAGTTACTGGTAGAAATCAGGTTCCTAGGACTTTTATGAATTGGAAAATTGAAGTTCTGCCTGGTAATAATTTTGAGGTTTGGTACCTGCCTCAGCTAGGCCAGCTATAAATAAGGGAGCTTAAAGACAAGACTTCACTTTTTCTCCCAGACTTGTGCCCTTTGCACAAAGAAGCACAGAGAACTCCAGGATGCCTTGACCTATGGAAAAATGGCTCAATCATGAGTTCTCTTGACTTTTTAATACAGGTTTCCATCTGGGACTAGACATCCCCTGAGTACCAATAACTTCCCTGTGTATACAAATTTTATATAAATCCAAAGAGGTCTCTAAATGCAAATATGTCCTTTAGGCCTTATTAGTTGTCCCAATATGATTATTGTTGAGAGCATTTCTTTCCATTGGTAGAGAATACTATTTCATATGTGCAAGCAAGCTTGGAAACCAAATGTCTAAATATTTAACCAAGGTTATTTCAAAGAATTTCATTATTTATCTTCTTTATGATTTATACTATCACATTCTCTGTCTGTAGTTGTGGTTTATCATAAGCAACCCATCTGCTGTAACAGCCAAATTGGAACATTCATATAAGATGCGTTCCGATATCATAAACATGACAAAAGATAGATTACATTTAGTCTTTCTCCATGTTTAACCAGTTTAATTTGTTTCCTATGCAGAAGAGGCTCTAAATTTACTTAATATATGTTAGCACTTAGGAACACAGTTAGGAACATGACTAGGGTCTTAACCTATTCGTAAATAAATGGGAAGCTTCCTGTCGGAGTAAAAGAAAGAGAGAGAATTTATGTCAAACAATCAGGAATTGAATACATAGTGCTCTATTAGGATGTCCAGTTTGTGTACATACTCTTAAGGCATGATTACGAATAACTTCACTTCTTATAAACAATGTGACTGAAGAAATTACTCACAGATACAACAAAAAGGGAAAGAAAGGTAGGAAGTTTTAGCTGCAGCCAATAAAGGAATTACTTTCCCTGAAAAGGTTAAAAACTCGGGCATTTATTTTTGTTGCCATAATATTTGTCTTTGCAGGTTTAGCTTTCTTAAGAATCCCAAAGAAGATGCTGCGTCGGGAAGGATTTTAGTGACCTGGGTTCAAAGTCATATCATAGATCCAACATTTTCTCTGACAGCTTTGGTTTTAAAGTAACCCTAATGCTGGACCAAACCTGTGAAGTGAAGTGACTGTCCACATTTATATCGCTCTGGAGAGAGCTTTTAGTGATTACAGGGTTGATCCAGCGAGTTGTTGAATGCCTTCAACTTGTGTCGGCTTCAGTGGAAGCCAAGGGTGCTCAGTGCACGGCTGAGAGTGCTCAGCACCCTCAGGACCTGGCCCAATGGGGTTTTTCACATCCAAAGGTCAAGTAGAGGGCTTTGCATTTCAAACTATAGAGTCACTCTTTTTCTCTCTTAAGGTAAAAACCACGTGGTTGGAGAGTGTGTGATTAACTGTTAAGGAAACAATGTCTATAATGATATATAAAGGTGTTGCTTTCAAAAGTTGTGGTTGGGTTTCTTCGGAGGTGTTAAATATATGGTGGTCCAACACCATGCAATTCATGAATGCTAAGAATAAATATAAGCTTATTTCTGTGATGGTGATTTACTACAGAGCAATTTTGAGCAAATATATTCACATTATAGGATATGAATACAAATCAAACATAACTGAGCTGGTCTTTATGAGAATGAAGTGTCAGTACATTTGAAAATATGTGTAACGCCAAACTTTAATCATTTTACCAGCACGTTAATATTCCAGTTGATTATTCTGTGTTCCTCCTGAATGTTTAAGGTTTTGCTACTGATTTGTCTGCTGCAAGCTTTGCCTCACTTCCAGGGCTATCTGGCACTCAGACCCTCCCAGTTTGGGATACCACTGGTCTGGTTCAGTTTGATAAAAGCTTATCCTGTTACAAAGCCTTTGCCTCCAAAGAACATTAACACAATAGACTATAGAGAAAGGGAAAAATAATGGTGGAACTAACAAGTTCCATCTGGGCCTTCAGCAGCATCAGATTGGCTTTCACTGCACCTCTTCTCCAGGAAATGTGATTTTCCTGGAATGCAGATCCAAAGGTGAGACTCCATCTTCATGTTTGTGCACGAGGTATTTCATACAATCTCGGCACCAGGAAAAATAATGGGGCTCTTATTGCAGTGACATTACACTTGCTCGGGTAGGAAGGTGGCACTGAGCTTGCTCATATTACTTGAATTCATTACTCTCCTATGTGTACAAAATTTAAGGAATTACTTTTTTCTCTCTTTACTCAAACATTTATGGGGCTTTACCACAGTTACAGAAGAAGACAGAAGACCTGGGAGGGGAATAAAGGGCACAGAGATGGTTTCTGCTTTAGGACCTTTCAATCCATGAGAACATTAATGGATGCATATAAGAGAGGAGGAAACCCAGAACCTGTCATCTTGACAGCTGCAGCATACCAGGAGATTAATCCTTATGAATTCAAAGAGAAATTTGAAGGAGAGTTGGGAGGAAACTGTTGAAATAGCTTTGGGGGTGTTTGCAGGGAAAGCCTCCTCTGGAGGGCAGGGCTGGAGAAAATGCAGCATTTTGAGGGTGGCCTCTGCAGTCTGTAATAGGAGAGGGAATTGACATTGTGTCCCTACATGGGGATGGCACACACACCAAAGTGCTCTGAAAGTGAAGTTTTTACTTGAGGGGATGCACTGGGGAATGAGGTGATAGAAGAGCTCATAGACAGAAGAGAGACATTTCAGGGAAAAGTAGTGGAATAAGGAAAGAGCAGCAATTTTGTCTGTGATCTTGGTAGTTCTGGTCAAAATACAACTACTAAGGCTTTTCAAAAATTCTGTATGGCCAAAAAATGTATCAGTAATTAAAATTACGGTGACAGTGCTAAAAAGAGCTACATCCTACAGGACCTTTTAAAAGATGGACAGATCAACAGAAACGAAGCAGAAAGAAAGGAGGAACTATCTGGAAAGGCAGGAGTAAATCATGACCACAAACCCCTGGCTGTCTGGTGCTGTTTATCCCAGCCTTGCTCTGCTTCCCTGGCTGATAACACAGCCCACCATACACCCGGGCATTGTTCTGACACTGAAAGATGAAGCGAATTTTTACGAGCCGTAACCCTCCACCACGCTTTCCCTCACAACACCTACTGCCTCATTGATCCCACTCCCTTCCCTTGATCCCACTTTCCTTCCCCCAAAACCAGTGTGTTTATTGGGACCAGTGCAATGGAAATTCCACTTACTGTTTATATCTTAGGTTTCTCTTCCCTTCCTATATTTCCCTGGGAATTGGGGCTGTATGGATTCTTGCTCCACACCCATGGCTTTGTCTTTGCCTTTTTTTTTTTTCCCTGAATAATTTTCCCCAACTGCATTTCCATGGAGCAGCTGTTTGTGTTTAAAAACCACCTGCACAAGTAGTTCTGTTTTCAGTGGAAGAAAATGTTGCTTGTAAAAGGAAAAAGCCCTAAGGTGTTGGAGTTTGCTGGGAGTTTTAATTCAATGCGTATTTTTTCCTACTGATTGATGACTGTTCGAAGTGCAACTTTAGCCCTTGATAACTAATGAAACTGGGTGGTACTAACAGTCACCGTCTGGCACAGTGATGTGTAGTTAAACTGAGCCCCTTTGAGGAAGGAGATTGGGTTTTGACCCAGCAAGAAAGTCCTAGATCTGTAATTTTAGTGGACAAGAGAGTGAGAGATGGTAAAAGAGAAGCAGCATCTTCACAGAGAGTGAAACTGCTGTGCAAAAGGCTGAATCCTTGCATGGTTGGGCAAGGAAAGAAAATAAGAAAATGTGACATATGCAAAACACAAGATCTCCTAGGAAAGGAGGATGGGCACCAGGGGAAAGAAAATCTCACCTTCGTTTAAAACTCGTGGGAATTTTGGGGACTTTTTCTCAAGGGCTCCTGAAGTATAATGGGGAGCGATAACATTATTTCCCAGCCATGGCTAATCTCGAGGAGCTGAGGCTTATGTTACACTCCTGTATTGTGCTGGGTGTTTGTGAAGCCATCAAGTGCAGCCAGAAGTGGTCCTGAGCCCAGCCCAGCCCCGGGAAAGCCCTGTTTGCTCTCTCCAGGGGCCCTCCTTGGCCTTTCTCCTGCTGCTCCTAACGCCCTCCCACCTCTTATTGCTCTTCAATTCTCCTTGCTATGGCATGATTTCACTTTAATTTCTTTCCAAGTAGTATTAATTCTTTAATTCCCAAAGAGCCAGCTGGACTGAGTACCCAAATCCTCCCCAGTTTCCCAAAAAGCTTCTGTGTGCTTGGTGCTGCCCCTGCTTGGCAGTGTGTGATGCTCAAAGGAGAAGTAACCACTTCAGGCCAACAGTAAATGGCAGCAAGTTCTGGCTTTCAGCCCTAGTTGAGGCCATTAGATGATGATTTCTTGCTGCAAAGCTGGCACTAAACCTCTGCTGACCAGGGCTATAGTAGAAGGTCATTTGTGTGTCCCATCCCAGACGATGGAAACAGTAGCAGTGAGAGTGGTAGCAAGCTAAGAAATAAATTCTACCAAGGTTTGAAGAGCTTTACATTATTAACAGATATATAGATATATTTATATATATTTTCAGATGTATTTAGGACTTAATGAGTATACTTGTTCATTCTGCCATCAATCCCATCCAAATTGAAGAAATTGCCAGAAGCCAGGCTAGCTGTGTGTTTCAGGAAAAAGACTTCTGGAGCATAAAAAATTGATTCCTGCCTCCACTGCATCCCAGCCTTCCCTTCTCCCTACCTGCAGCTTTGCTGTCCATAGGCAGAAGTGACTGTCCTCCAGCTGAGGTTTGGGTGGGATGGTAGAGCCTTCTTCATGCCAGCCAGACTCCTAAGCAGTAAACTGGAGAAATTGGAGAGGTCTTGGCATACCATGGCTTGTAAAGGTCTTGTAAATGGCTTGTGCAAAAAAGTTTCCAAATGGAAAGAGCACTGTGCCTTAAATTTAAAGTAGCTTTGATAGGAAAGAGTGGTAAATATAAGCCTTTCCACCTCTGTGGTGTACTGTAAATGCCAGACCGTGGAAAACCAGTAAAAAAAAAAAAAAATAAAAAAAATCTGAAAGCAAAGACAGCACTTGGGAAGTTAGACTCATTTTTGGCTGTGTATGAGCTGAACCCAGCAGGCATTTCAGGCACAACTGATTTTAGCATAAAGGCCACTGTTGGGTGTTGTTTGGGAAACCACTTGGTTTTGTGCCCTGGTGGAAGCTGCTCTTGCCATACAAATCCCATGGGAATCACCAGGGACTGGCAGCCACCGTTGGTGTTTTAGGAGGGTTGTCAGTGCAAAAAACCATTCTTTTCTCACTCAGTGCATCTTCTCAGGCCTTAGAAACTGGGGAGGAGTTTGGTGGAAGGCATTGTGCTGGGTTCTGGTTACTGTAAGGAGATGGAAAACTCCACAAACTATTTTGGCATGAGGGTGGCACATCTGGGATGTGTGAGAGGGAAGTGAAGGCAAGGCAGACGAGCAGATGAGACCTGATGGCCAAACAACAAAGGGATCCCCAGCAGAGGAGATCTGACTGTGATCACTGTCCTCAGGGGAGGTGGCATCTGTTTCCTGCTGTGGACACTGTTGTGTTTATCTAAAATCACAGAGCTGTAAAACCGGAGCTCAATGTTTGCAGGGTAAAGAAGTGACTTCACTGGGAAGGGTTCCTTAACAGAGCAGAAAGAAAAGTGGGCAAATCCATCATTGTTCAGCCTTCATGTAGGTTATCTTTGCATCACTATTCTGCTAACCTCAGAGCATCAGAGCTTTGTTTGTGTAGATGCTGGTGCCTAAATACCCTCTGAATAGAATTTCAAACATTATATTCATTTATAAATGTCACTGTTCACAAACATGTATCCAAGAGAAGCAGTTCTGCAAAACCTGCACGACTAAAATTTAAACAGGTTGCAAGAAACCACAGCAGTGTGGCTGGTTTGCTAAAGGAGCATTATTTGCCGAAGAAATTACCACGTAATGCTTAATAACGACAGCTGAGAGTGTGGTTGCATGCATTTCATGAAAGAAGTGGAGAAAGTGCTCTAGACAAATTTTACATTGCTATTTTGGAGCACAAATTCAGTTTGTGAGTGCTTGCAAAATATCTGTTGTCATCTGCTCATGCAGAACTTCTCTGCAACACCTCTGCAGGCAGGTGCTTTAAGTGTATATATAAATTCATCTTCGTAGTGGCCACTGGTGCCACAACAAATGTCATTCCAAACAAACTCTCTGCTACAGGCTGTGTTGGAAATCATCATTTAACACATCATTTAGAGTACATCAGAGTGAATCTCACGCAACCTGACCTTAATAATTCCTTTCCCAAATTAACTCTTTTTTTTTTAACATTTTGACATTAAGAATAGAGGCAAAGTTCTTTAAACACATGGCTACTTTGGTTTGGTACTGAGCATTGGGAAATGAGGGTTTATAGTGCAATGGCTAATTATTATTATTTGTCATGTGAATTTCACAAAGTAAATCACAGTGTGTATACAAAAATTACACAGATAGGCTGTATGCTTGCTCATTTATTAAAGTTCAGCTTGCTGGGCCCAAGAGGGCTGCCCAGGAGTAATCCTCTCTGCCCTCCCAGCCTGTGCAGGAGAAATCATGAAGATAGGATCTCCAACCATTTGCCAACTTTCCCCCTGTGGTCAGTGAGGATGCATAACTTTCTTTTTATTAGCACAATTAAAGTCAGTGGGTCCTTTCAGCTGATTGGATTCATGCATTGCAAGTGGCTGTGCAGTTCCACGCAGCCATTCAGGCGTTGCATGCAGAGCTGGTGTATTTTTGGAAAGGTTCCATGCCTTACCAGGAAAGTAGAGAAAAGCTTCTGAGAGACAACCCTCCCACCCTTCATCTTGATTTATAGTGCATATTATGATTTTGAATGGTATTTTCAATCAGGTAGGATGAGCTGTGACTGTCCTTTGTTTCCAGTCCATGCATTCAAGCTGGCTGTTTTCTATCTTGTCTTGGGCTCTTGCCCACACCACACAGCTCTTTAAGGTGTAAAACAAGAGAGCAATTACTCTTTGTAGCACCTACTATCCATCTAACCTACATTTTCACTCTTATTTTGGAGTCAATGCTGCCTTAGATATAAATCAGTGCTCTGGGTTCAGTGTGTTCCTGTTCCAGCACTTCTGAAAGGGTGTGAACAGTTACATATTTATTCAGACTTGTGCCTTATAAAGCACATGGCTGCAGAGACAAATTCTTCTGGATTGTTTGTTTTATGGTGCTATTAAATAGGGTGACTGGCTAATGCCAGCTGATGAGTTCAACTGTAAAATTATGGTAACATGACAGAAGAAACCACAGAAGAAACAACAAAATTCAGGATGCTGAGCCAGGAGAGCAGAACTGCCACCATCCTCCAGCCTGTGCTCTTCCATGGCATTTTTATAATTTTATAAACCCATTTTCCAACCCCACCTTTCCCTGTGACTTTCCCATTGTATGCAGTCTGTGCAAATATCTGTTTTATAACATGTTTATCACAAAGCAGTGTGGGCTGTACACCAAGTAATGTTCCTTCTCTGACGGCTAAACAAACATTTGAATTGTTGCCCTCTCTGTCCAAAAGGCAGTCAGGGCTCTTCTGTTGTCCTCAGTGGAGTCAGGACTTCATGATGGGAATATTTCATGCCTCACTCTTCACTTGGGGCATGCTTCTGGTGACTTTACAGCAGATCTCTCTGTATGATCCTGGGCGTTTTCTTTTATCAAGCTGGCACATCCCCAGCTGTGTAAGCAGGTGTCCCCCCATTCCCACGGTGCTCCAGGGAGGTCACTGGCACGGGGGACAATTGCCATTCTGAGCCTCTTTGTGCCACAGCCACGAGTGTCTCACAGGGCTCTTTGGGGCAGGTGAACAAGGCTGGTATCAGACCAGCTCTGCAGCCTCCTGGGGATTGCCCAGGAACAGCTAAATATATTTTTCCTAGTACATGACTTCACCACAGCAGCAGTGAGATAGCATCTTGCCCTTTGTGTTGGGGCTGGATGACATTTTCTCCTTTCCCAAGCCCCGTCCCGGCTGGCAGGGCGGCACAGCCCGCAGTCACTGCCCGGCAGCTTGCCCAGATCTCCCTGATAAGGAGCAGGGAGCTGGGAAACACCAGGCTGGCTTTCTGTTTTGGTGCTCTCGATGCCGTGCTCTGGATCTGAGCTTGGAGAGGAATATTTTTGAGTACTGCTTGCAGAGTAACACTTGGCCTTGCTGTTCTTCCCTGGGAGCGTTGGGTAACAGGCATTCATGTCAATACTCATTTTTATTTGTTTTGCTCGTTGTTAAACGTGAGCAAACATTCGGGTCTGTGGATGTGCGTGGATGTCTCCATGTGCTCCTCATGCACACACAGGCTGCTGCTGTAATTAGTTCTGCTTGGGAAGAGTGGCAGGAGGAAGGGTGAGCAGCTGGGTGCTGACACGACCTTCCCAGCCCCGCGCTCGGGAAGGTCTGAGGTCACTCGTGTCCTTCCGAGTGCACCTCACCTCACCAGCTGATTTGCAAAGGGGTTAATTTGAAAAGCACCTCACTCTGGGTGTTTGCAGGGTTTTCATTTTAGAGCCTTCACCCCAAGGTCTGCAGTGAGGTCAGGTCTAACAGCTGGATTCACACCTGCTTAGGCTGGGTCTTCCCAGCAGCAGGTTGGGCCTCCCACGTGCAACCTGGATGTGAAGTTCCTCTCATCTGAAGGCTCCACTGGTTGCTTAAATACTAGACTTGCACAGAATATATCAAAGAATTTAGTATATGCACGGAGCTGGCATCTTATAACTTGCAAATATTGCAAGGTCAAACACTTATTGATTGTAACTCCAAGCTCCCCAAAGATTCACTATACCTAGCACAATATTTTTGTATGGAATTAAACAAATCAGATGATATCTGAAGCAGTGATATAACCCAGAAAAGAAAGGGCACAAAATTTCCCAAAGCCTAAATCATTATTAATTATTACTTATTACTTATTAATTATTATTTTTTACCAAACACATACAGCAGGGATATGGCTGGCACCACCAGTACAGAGGCACCATTAAAAAGGAAGAGCAACATTCTAGGGTTGGACCAAGTCATTTATTCTGGGGGAAGGCTTAAACAGAATCTACCCATTTGTGGGGTTTAAAGAGCTTGGTTCACTTATTTACTTTGGATTTTCGTGTTCACTTTCATCCCCTTTTGTACTTCCTTGGACAACATCCAAACAGGCAAAGTAACTACAGAAAAGCTGTTCTCACCATAGGGAAATAATGTATTATGCTAATTCCAATTAAAGGAAATATCTTAAACTGCAAATATAGCCTTCAAGAGAGAAATGAAAAGTGTGGAAATTAACATTCTTGCCAGATTTTCAGCTCAGTTCTGCATACTCAGGGGGTTTGGGTCAGGCTCAGATAAGCATCCAAAATTTGGGGATGTTTATCCAAATGTTATTTCTGAACCTTCTAAGTTCACTCCTGACTAATCGTAATGGAGTTAGTGGTAGCAGGATATGAATGTACAACATTTAGCTTAGAAATTGGCAGCTCCTCACCATTTCACAGCTAGGAGCCTTTGACCAAATATCAACTCTGTTAACCAAAACAAAATAAAATAATGCCTTGACTTGGTCTCCAGCCATACCACCTTTGCTATAGCCCTGGAAGACCTTCCAAGCAGGGCTGGGACAAGGCAGGCTTGGCTGGGGGACCTCCATGGAAAATATTGATGTTACTGGAAGCATCCCCTGTGATTTGAGAGGTGACTCTTTCCCCAGGTTGGTGATGAACCCATGTAATAATTGCACGTACGGAGATGTCTAGACCTTAAAATCCCTTCTGATTTGCTCCGACTTACCTCTGAATCACAGATAGTAAATCTGCAGGGTTGTAATAGAAGACATCACATTGAAAGTTCTAATTTAAAGAAAGAAAAGTCTGTCATTGACAGAAATAACAGATGTCAGACAAACATGGTAAGAAATGTTCAAAATATATTTGAATATAGTCTTTAAGCTATAGGATTTTTTTAAAAGTTCAGTGATTACTAATTCAAGATATGTTGTGAAATACATTTTATAAAACTTTGCTGGTATTCTTGCTATTTTCCCTGCATCTTCCTCCTGAAACCAGCAGAAATAATCCCTCACTTTCTACCAGACCCACCATTAACAAGTAGCATACATGTTCTACTGTGGAAGATTTTGACAGTTTAAACTAAGCACCTGTTTCCATCTAATGTAGGTTTGGCAGGATGCTGTGTTTGGTGTAGCTCATGCCACTCAGATGTCAATTTTTTCTTCATTAAGCCAATAAATTAGTGAACTACACTATGCTCTAAAACTCGCATCAATCTCCCATCACATTCTCTTTTTTTTTTGTTGTTTGTGGTTGCTTCTCCTTCCAAGGGAAATTAGCAACTTGAATTTGAAGTGGGTGCTTGGGTTAGGAAGTGAATTCTGTGTGTGTGTTTGTGCTATAACAACAATGATCAGAGCAGCTGCTTCAGGAGCATTTTAGCATCCAGCAGGATGGAAGTTTGTGGGGGGACCACTGCCCAGTAAATTCAGTACTTATCACTATTGAGGTCATTAAGATGTAACCAAGGATATTTAGAAGGAACAGAGAAAATGTCAATAATCTGAATTGCCTGGTGCTTGTATAAATAGTTCTTGCGAGTCATCATTGTGGCTGGTTTTGGTTTTAGAAAAAGCAGAAACGGCAGAAAAACTGTTCCAAATGGTCGTGGAGACGTGATGGGCTTCTGTAATTTCAGGGAGAAAAATCGGAAAATCATGTAACATGTGACTGTTGATAGCTGCAAGAGGAACAAATGCTTTCCATCCTGAAACACTTCGTACCATCAGTGTTTCAACAGCTCCTCTTTAGACATTAAAAAGAAGACATTTTTTATTATGATTTCTGCCTTGGGCTCTGATCAGCAATGTACAAAAAAGCAAGCAGGAGCGTATGGTTGCTTATCCTTCCTTCTTGTTTCCTTTTACTCTTAAGTTCTCAAAAGCTCGTAAAACAGAGAAATAAAAAAGCCACTGAAGTGTAGTTTTGTTAACTTTATCTTCTGAACATTAAACATTGTTTCAGATTTCTTATGGTACATAAAATGTTTTGCCTTGCTGTATCATGTGTACAGAACTTCAAAAAGTAAATGCGACAGCTCAGAGAACGTAATGGATGTGTAATAACAGATCTTTAGATCTCCTGGTTTTAGCACAGCATCTTTTTCTTCCCAAAGGTGCTTTTAACATGATATCTAAAGCTATTTCTGAAGTCATTTATTTTTGCATGGTGATAGGTCTTATTTTGTAATTAGCCCATGCTTCTATCTTGCTGGAGTGTGTGAGCCCCCCTGAACTGTTTAGTCCTCATCAATCCTTTTTGTTTCCCTTCTAAAGGCATCCACCCTAATAATGCCCATTTCACGGATGCACTACATCCCAGCTGCCTTCTGCACCTTCTACAAAAACATTTGGAAATCCTTGCATTGGAATGGAGCTCAGTTCTTTCTGTTGGGCATTTTGAATATAAAAAGTTTCTCCTGTTTGCCTTAAATTCCTTCACCACATGAATTTCAGCGGATGGTTTTTAACCACATTTCCCCCACATCCTGTCGCTGCCGACCACCACGGTGCTGCAAACGGGCTGTGCAGCAGGCACACCACTGGAGACCTGGGCTGCCCCATTGAGCTGGAGTCTGGGCAGACATGAGTTGCTAAGCCATGATTTAGTCTATTTGGGGCATCTCTTGTGTGTCCAGACATAATTTGTTGTGATACGAACTGGTGCAGGCACGGTGGGAGTGGCGGCATCGCTGGCACTCGTTAATCTGCTGTCATTTGCATATATGCAGTGCAGTGAGGTTAGCAGGATTTCCCTGATGCCCTGTCAGTGGCAGCAGTGGGGCTGGTTTCCTCCAGTGTGTCAAGCAGGTCGCTGTTAATCAGTCAGCATCAGGCTTTATGTGCCAGCTCCTCTGCTCAGTCTGCTGCTGTGTCCACAGGGGCAGCAGCAAGAGGGAGGGGCTTCAGGTGTCAGCACGGGTCCAAAAAGGCTACAGGGGTAAAAGGAACAAATTTTAATATTCAGTGCAAAGTTTTATCCCCCTCATGTTTTCATAAGCCAGCACAAAGGGAAGTTTGAAGGCATGGCCACTGAGTAGGAAACATGTGGCTGCACTAAGTCCCTTGGGGGGGCAAAGCCTCCAGGGAAAGCTGGGGAGTGCCTCCACATCCAGCAGGGGCAGTGGGGCTATGGCATTAGCAAAGAAGGTTTATGAGCTTTATCCTCATGCATTAACAACCCTGAGTACCCTGTGTATGTGCTCTTTGCATACAAAATTCCTTGGAATATGACCAAGTGTGTGCCCACTGACGCTGCGTGCAGGAGCAAAAGGGGTGGTTGTGGTGGGACCCTCCTCAAGTGGCCTGGAAGTGTCAGGAAGCTTGGAAGCAAAGGCATGGAGAAAAGTTTGATAAATAAGATGATGTGAAACTGAATCGCTGCATAGAGATGAATCAAAATTATAAAATCAATAGGTATCGATCTGTATATATCACACAAATAACTGTGCCTGAAGAGGTGCCCAGATTTAACATGCTGATTATGTGGCAGTCAGTGGAAATAACTTGAGATCTGAAGAGCTATTATGTTTTAGTTGTTCAGTGCTGCAGCTGAAGCTGACAATATCTTAGCTGAAGTCTCCTTTAAATTTTTTCCTGCTTAAAGTTCTTGGTAACAAGTATATTTAATCAACAAACCAGAAGCGGAGAACAGATTTTTGGCTTACAAAATACTCTTGAGCCATCTAAAGCTGGAGTCCAAACACTACAAATTCTTCTAAAAATATACATCTTTCATTTTAACTTCCATTTGCTTTTACTACTGGCCTCACTCATGCAAGCCAAGGTCGCTGCACTTCAGACGTGTCTGCTGGACTCTTGGCTACTGAGTGGAGTTGCAATGAATCACCTGGAACAACATCACCCATGGTCACCACACTCTTCATGTGGCTGGTTGGAAATCAGGTCAACAAGGTCTTTGTTATATCCTGTTCATATAAACCCCATTTATATCTTATTCTTTTTGTACCCCTTAAACTGGCGGAGGTGCACTCTATCAAAAGCAACAGGATTTACTGGAGTTTTGGGAGTTATGGTCAGTCTTTGCCTCTGGCCTTCCTTCTTCTTTCCCATCAGTGGATGCATTAAGGAAGGAAGGATGTGCTTAAATCAGTGTGGGAAGTAGTTGTCATTGCTTTCTTCAAGGTTATTGTCATGTTCTTTGTCCCCACATTTTGTCTCCTAAACTCAGGGTAAATACAAACATAACAGATGTGTAAAAAAGCTTCAGATCAGTTACTTGTCATACATGGGCAGGCATAGGCTGAATCTTCTGCAGAATTACTTCCCATCTTTATTCATGGATTTAGAATGTTCATTTTCCTTTGCTGGATTAGATTTGCTGCGTAGATTTCTGGGCATATAAATGCTATTTTGGAGTGAAACCCTCACATTTTATAAATCATTCAAACCAATTCAGTTTCCTCTTTCTATAGAAGTATTATAGAAGCATAGAAGTACAGCAGCCTCGATCTAAACCTACAGTTTTCCATTTAAGACAAAATTCACGGATTAATTTAGAGAATGAAATAATTAAGTAATTCTGAAATGCTCATAAGTGCTCATAACTCCCACTTGCATCTTTTATAGCACTGTTAAATGCACCACAAGATCTAGGGAAAATTGTGGTCATTCCTATCATGACAGATATTCTTACTTTTTCACCCAAGCTGACAGACAACCTTCGTGCAGCACACAACTGGCTTGAGCTTCTGCTCACAGTGCCTGGCAGAACAGCTTCTAGCTCCCATTTATTTCTGGAGGGCTCACAAATATAGCACTAAAATCCTGTGCTCCAGCCCTCTGGTCCTGGAGCTAAAGGCAGTGGGAGGTTCCAGAACTGACTTTCATCTGGAGCTGGAGCAGCTCCTCCATCTACAGCCCTGGGACAGCCCAGGTCAGACTCCTGTCTGACCCCAGGAGTGACAGGAATCTGGTGTGGAAATGGGACTCTGCCTAGGCTTGATCAACACTTCTGGCCACCGGCTCAGCCCCAAGGTAGCCAATGCTCTCCTGTGAGGGCTGTGTTCAGGACTTGGAGCTGCAGGTGTTTGCCTGGGGAATATGTGACAACCCTATCTCACTATGTCTCCTTGAAAAGCCCACAAAGATGACCACTTTCCTCAGCCAAAACATCCTGCAACAAGTCCTTCACCCAGTGGATTTCCTGCTTTGTCCCATGTGAGGATTCCAGCACAGGGAAGCATAATGAAAGAAATTATCTTTAGTGCTGTACTTACTCTACTGGATTCTCAGCAAGACAGATCATTCTGCAGCCTCTGAAATCATTCTTGGTAGAAAGACATCTGTTCTTAACACATTGCCTCATTTTGCATCTATGGACCCAAAAAACTGCAGCTGAGCACGTGCCCATTCCCTGCAGCTTGTTGCAGCCACTTAGTGAAGTTTAGGAGAACACAGTGGAGTGGCTGGGCCAGTTTCTCCCCCTCTGCCTGGTGGGGATCGTGATCCATCTTATGCTCAGCACTTGCATGATTGCTGGGGGACTCCTAGCAACAAGACTTGACATCATGAACTCCATTTCACATTTCTGCCATGAAAGTCAACGGCAGAGTTTGATGTATCCTCCCCAAAACTGCTTCTATAGGAGGAGCTTTCATTTATGGCACCAATCATCACAACGTGCTTGTGTTTAAAGATTTGTTCTAAAGCATCAACTGCTCATTTCCAAGACTAAAATATTTTCCTAGCTAAAAAGGGGGAGATAAAGTTAAATTTCTGCTACAGATGAGCCATATTCAAGCATGCAGACCTGTTTTAGCTGGCAGTGACCAAGCAGACTCCCGCTATTTATCCATGAGAAACTAAGCACCAGCAAGCAGAGAGGAATTTCTCTTCATTGCAGTCAAAGAAAAGGAATAAAATACAACTTCTCAATGAATGAAAATTATGTGAAAATATTCCATGAGAATCTGCCACTGATTTTCTCCATGAGCAGAACTCTGTATTTCATCTGTAAAAATAAAATGGTAATCTTCCCATCTGGCACACTTTTTGACCCATCAATGCCAACTGTAGGATTTCTGGATAGTGTCTCGTGTTTACTGTTTTTCTACCCACAAAGGGTCCAAGTTTTCTGTGGGGCCTCTAGGTGCTGCTGTAATGCTAATAATACTAACACTCCTAATTCTGCTAGTGGCAAATTTAGCCCATCTGAGGCTTAAACAAGTTATATGGAAAAAATGGTTATAAACCAGCCTCCATCTTCCTTCAAATTCTGCAGGTCATTTTGCATCTGCAAAATTCAGTTTGTGGATTGATATGCATCTTATATGTTGTATCTTGGGAATGTTTTCTCTATGAATCTAACAAAAAATTGGCAATATGACTTGTGGATGAAAAAAAAAAAAACCCAGAAAAAAAAATGCCTGAAGCTGTAACACTCACCTCTCTCCTCCTTCACATGCATGCCAAACTGCTGGTTTTTTTTTTTTCCTTCCCCCTCTGTTTTATCAGTATGGTGCTAAATTACCAAGTTTGAAATTTCTTCAGCAAATAAGGGATGCATGCCAGAACACAAGTGCCCCGAGGGATCTGAGTCTTAGGGGAAAAGCCCTTAATCTCCAAGTTTATAGGTAGCAGCACTTTCCTGAAATTGGAAAATGTTCAACTCATTTATGAAAGAAATCTGCCACAAGGATACGCTGATGTTCACAGCTATTTCATTAATAACCCATTGTGATCCATGGGTTATAGGACAGGTTTATTTGGACACCTGCATCAAATATATTCTTCCCCCTCCCTGCCCTGAATTTTCCTGATGAGCAAAATCTTTTTTAGAGCAAAGCAGGTAGCTCTCGGGGTAAGATTTTTCCAAGTGCATCAGGCACCTTTGCCCATGTGTGACTAATTTATGTGGAGCAGCACTTCTCCTGCACGCCCAGGTGGGCTGCTGTGCACGCACGGGGCCAGTTAAGCATTTACTGCTCAGGACCCTGAGCACAGCCAGGGTGGGGGACATGAAGGGCCCTGCCTGAGCCACTCACAGGGCACTATTGCCCAAACACTTCATGGCTTAATCCCAGGGAGATTGCCTGAGTGTGGGATAAGGACCAACTTTGCATGTTCCTCCACCAGCTGAATAAATTAACATTCCTGAATTTCAGTCCCTGGATTTATCTACCAAGCATGACTTGAACTGTTGATGGGGATTTTAGTGTATTTATAGTTTCATTACCAGCTCATAACAAAAAATTCTCCCTCTCCTACCCACATGTAAATAATGTTTAACACTACTGTCAGGGTTTGGCAAGGCAGATGTTTTGGAGGCACGGTGGATCCTCAGCCTGCCTTTAGCAGGGCATTTCTCTACTTGCAGGCAAGTGCCTTGCAATAGGAGGAGGATTAATCATCGTTATTAGAGCCCTTGCTTTCCTCCACAACCTTCTCTTCCCGGGGATGATGAGTTAATTCATCTGGAACAATGTTAGTTCATCAAGTTTTGTGGTTTATCTGAAAATCGAATGGCAGTAATTTCATATGGCAACTGACTTAATGCCCATTTAGTTCAGGTTTTAGACAACTCCGGTCGATGATCACAACGGGTTTAACACAAAACATAGGAGGGATGAAACTGTAACATTGGTGCTTCCAGGCAAGTTTTCTTCCCTGCTGTAGGGCTGGTTGTGCTGGCTGTGTGCACGTGTGTTTCTGTGTGTATCCACTTCTTCTGAACCTCCCCTAGAACCATCCGCACATGTGACACTTAAAATAGCAAATGCAAACCTGAAAATTTTAACATGAGTGTTTGACGTTTTATTGGGTGATAAATTGCTTCTTACTCTTATAAAGTCCACAGGTGTTTATGCCCACTCTCGCACGCCTAGTTAAAACTTTGGCTACAACAGGAATGCTTTGAAAATAGCCAGTCACTCCTAAAATTGATTATTAAAATAGAATTACCTGTTATGCATCACATTAATTCTTGTTGTGTAAAGTTCTGGTTTTTAACCCCTTCAGTCTGCCTTGGCCTGGCTTTTTCCCTGCTTCCATATTTTCTCCTTTTGGCTTGCAAATTCTGTTTTCAGATCATGAATAATGCCTAAACCCAAATGGTTCCCCACGACTTGCTCCCACACAACCTCCTTGGGTGGCTCTTCATGTGCCATGAGGGCTCTGGGACTGGAAGAAGTCTTCCAAAGAAGGCCCTCAAATTATTTGTCAAATAAGAAGGCTTAAAAATTAAAAAATTGGAAGAAATGGAGGGTTAATTGAATTCTTGTTGAATTCTTATGCACATACAAAGGAAGTCTGCAAAATCCTTATATTGTGCTTCCTACCTCCTCGATATAATGCCCTCTCAGGGAGCTTTTCTTAGGGCATTTTTAGGGCAACTTCTGCTGGAAGTTGTGTTTTCAGGCAGAGAAGCAGCAGCTACATTGGGTGGGAGTTCTGGCCACCCCATGTGGACCCTCTGTTGGCTTCATGGGTCCTACTGCTCCATCTCCAGATGAGAACCCAAACAGGTGCTTTTTTGGTAGGATTTGGAGGGACCTTTACTCTCTGCATGGTTAAGAAAGAAAAAAGCCAGGCTGCCCAGCAGAGGGGGAAATGCAGAACAAGGGCATTGCCAATGGAATTTCCCAGATTCTCCAGGATTTTGGCTTCCTTTCAAAACATGAGAAAGGTGAAGCACAGGAAAACACAGCTTCTGGGTGGACAGGAGGCCAACACCCACATCAGCTTTGCCTTTCCTTGCCCTGGCTCTCGTAGGTGCTAAGGCAAGCTGGCCAATGTGAGTTTCTCCCCAGACTTTTACCAAAGCCAAACTCGTGCCAGACTCATCCAGCAGGAGCTGTCTCACCCTGTGGGTACAGTAACCTTGAGTGTGGCTGGTTATGAGGGCTTCCAGACTCTTCTGTAATGGAAGTAATGAGCACTCCAAAGGAAAACAGCAGCAGTGCTCAGCATCCAGTGCCACAGCACGTGCCTTGGCAGGGACAGCTAGGGAAAGGTTTGGAAGAGGTAAGCATTGCAAGGAGTGTGCTCACAGCAGGAGTGTGGACCAGCAGCACTGCATCCCTCAGCACCGAATTTGGGGTGTGCTGTCAGGGCCATGGTTTGTTTGCAGTAAGGCAAACATCTTGTCCTGCCACAAGGAAGGGTGTCTGCAGGATTTCCTCCCCCAGACAGGAGTTAAATCACCCAGGCAGCCAGATACCAGCCACTGACACATTTTTACATCTTCCTGATTGATGAAGTAGGTAAATCTTCTGCGATTTCCCTTCTCCTGGTTTGCAGTAACACCCAATGTCCACAAAAGTTTCAGGCTCAAAACCCAGTGGCACGACTTGGTGTCTGCCAGAAAACTCCTTCCCACCAGGCAGCCCCTGCTCAAGGAGTGTGGGTACCACCAGCTGTGATGGCACCAACACCCACCCTCACCCCTGGAATGTGATGGAGATGCTGGCACACTTGGGTACAGGACGAGGGCTCTGGTCTGCTGGGATCACTCACACCAGGATGAGAATACAGGGTTGGGCTGTCAAGCTCAGATTGGGATTTGAAGGAACACGCTATTTTAGAGCCCACATTTTAATGGGAGAGAAAAAGTAGATCCTTTCTGCTCAGTGTTTGGGTAGCTGGCTTCTGCTGGTAGCAGCTGTGTGTTGTTACAGACTGTAAGAGGGAGTGCAGCAGTGCTTGTTGAGGGAACAGAGGGATGGCTTCACCCACACCTGTACCCCAACACTGCCAGGGACACTCACATGTCCCTACCATGTACCCACCCTTTGTGGGCACAGCACTCCCGATGGATTGTGCTGCGGCTGCTCAGCAGTCGGGGAGAGCAGAGCAACACACGCTGTGCCTCCGTGCACGGCTGGGGCTGCGTGTGCTCCGCAGCTCCCTCAGCACAGCTCTGTCCCCACAGGCATCGTAGAGGTCCTTCAACTTTTTATTGCCTGCACATGCACTGCTGTAACTTTTTTGCAAGGATACAGGGTCGTTTATTTTTTTTTCCCTGAAGGCAGTAGGTACTTTTGGGGGGGGGATGTGTGTTTTCTGCACACCCCTCATTTCACACTAAATGTCCTGCTCTGCCTGGCTACGGCAGGGGGGAGGGCAGCTGTGGGGGTCTCAGCTGGAGGTTCCGGGCTTTGCTGCCAAAAGGGGACCCCTCCACTGGCAGGGTGAGCCCCAGGCATCCCTGGAGCCCTGCGCTGCCCTGGGGAAGGGGGTGCAGGGCACAGCACTGATCCCCCTGCATCCCACAGCCGGGCCGGGGGGAGGAAACCCACCCTCCAGCAGTGCCGGCAAAGCCAGTCTGACCCGAGCAAATGAAAATAATCAAAAGTAATTAGAAGTGTGCTGGACTGCTCCTCAGAGATCTGTGCGAGAGAATAAACATGCCGGAGCCCTCCGAGCCACTGCAAAGGCCCATGTCTGAGCTGTTAGGTGCCCTGACCTTGTCCACATAAAGACGTGATTTATGAAGTGCAGGGCACAGCAGCAGGGCTTCTGTCTTCTCCAGGAGAACCAAATTACTGAGGTGGAGATTAACATGCTTTCAGTTGGGCCCATTTCCAGACCAAGGGAAATTTCTTATTTACATTTTTTTTTTTTTTTTTTTTTTTTTTACCTTTAATTTTCTCCTCCTCTCCCTCACTTGAAAAGTGCCTTTTGGCTGGGAGGGATGAGCCAGGCAGCGTGTGAGGCCAGGAGGGGCAGCAGGGACAGGGCACTGACGTGGGGGCACTGCAATGCCACTCCACTCCTTCATCAAGGGCTGGAAATTATCTGACTCTTCCTCCTGAAATCAGCAGCAACACTCGTGTTTTCACCTGTTTTTGTTTATTTTTTTTTTTTTCAAGTTGATATCCACAACACGGGGTGGGAGGAATTGACACTCAGAAACTGTGTTGCCTTTCGTTCTTGTTGTTTCCCAGGTCAGTCCTGGAGCATTAGGATATGTCAGAGACGTTGTTTGTTTCGCTTTGCTTTCCCTTTCTCTCTCCATGTTAATGCACTCACCCGGTGTTTCAAACACTCATCACAGCGTCAGCCAGGATTGCTCAGTGTTGTGTTTAGTCACCTTGAGATATATAACATTAAACCCCTCTCAAAAAGGTGGTTGTGATGTGGCTGGTCTACAAACGAAAGGCTAATATTAAGCCTAATAGGAACATTTACGGTATTTAAAAAATCACCAGTGACTTGTCTGATTTTCCCCCCATTGTCCTGGGCAGCGTTTGGCCCCAGGAAGCCCATTAAACGTGGACAGTGCCGTTATTTCATCTGGCTGCGGCCGAGCTGCTTTGCTTTGCTTTAATGATGTGCTGGAATGCACGATGCCCATAGGGTCTCCATTAGAAGAACTTTTACTTCTGGGACGACCATGAAGTTAAAGGCTTAAAAGAGGCATCAGTTTACAGCCTGGTGGGAATTACTAGCAGACTGGAGTACTAACTCCTGACTGCTCCACTAATAGAGCGACTTGTTTTAAATAAACAATTGCCAACGGGACCCTGCGGAGATATTTGGGCCTCTTGAAGCGCTCACCGAACCGTCCGAGGGGAGAGGGGAAAGGCGGCAAGAGATGTTTAAAAGATTTTCGCCTGAAAGAAGGAATACATCGATGAGTGTTGATGTGTGTACCCACACCGGGATCTTGGAGGTCCCGACCGGCGGCAGGGCCGGGCTTGACCCCCCGCTCCTCCTGGCAGCAAGCGCCTCCGGTTTGGAGGCCAAAACCTCCCCGTCTTCTTCCCCCTCTTCCTCTGGGTTACAGCCGAACCGCTGGGAGCGCTGCGTGAGGGGGAACTATTTATAAAAAAAGGGGTTTTCCCCCCAAAAAGGGGAGCGGCGGCCGCGCCGGCCGTGAGGGCGAGGCCCGCGGTGTCCCGGCGGCGAGCGCCACCCAGCGGCGCGGGGGCGCCCGGTGCGGCCGGGCCGGGCCCGCTCCGCCGGTACCGGGACCGCGTCTGTGCCTCATCCACCCGCGTTTCCTCCCTTTGTGCCACGGCCGAGGGGAAGGGAGGGAAACGGAGGGCTCCGGCTCCCCTGTCGGGGGCTCTGATCAGGCCGATGGGCTCGAGCAATCAGTTTCCCAGATTACTTGTATTTAATACACAATGCATCATAAAGCAAATCCCTCATCCTGACAGGGAGAAAATAGAACAGCTCATAGCGCGAGGCGGGCCAATTTATGGCTAAATTAAAAAAAAAAAAAAAAAAAAAAAAAAAAAAAGAGAGAGAGAGAGAGGAAAAAAAAAAATAAGAAGGAAAAAAATCCCCAACAATGGGGAGTGGAGGGAGGGCAGGAACTCACGGCCCCGCACACCGGGCGGGCGCCGGTTCCCAGGCCCGGGCGCTCTGGGAATCTCCCACCGGGTTTTTTGAGGTTATTGACAAAGGATTTTTTTTTTTTTTTTTCCTGTCCTACCTACCACCATTGCGTGCATTTTTTTTTATTTTTTTTTTTTTTTGCCCCGTCTCTCTCCCCTCGGACAATAGCCATTATCTGAGCTAACAGGTCAATGTCACAGATAACGGGCCGCTGAGACGAATCCATCAGCATCTCCTGTCACTCGGCTTCTCGCCCTCCCCCCGCTCTCCTTCCCCGGCCCTTCTTGGCCCCCCTGGGAAGAAAAATTCACTTTTAATCTGAAAAATATAACTGCACTTAAAAAAAAAAAAAAAAAAAAAAAAAAAAAAAAAAAAAAAAAAAAGTGGGTGGCACTTCTGGACTGAGCAATAAAAGATACAGCACAGCCCTCTTATTTTTTCTTTTCCCCTACCCTCCTCCCAAAGCATATATACGAGGATCTCGCCGTAGAGAGCCCGGGCTGTTCCAAACTTTGCGGATTTGCGGCTTTGCGGCGCGGTTGGATTTCGGGTCCGTTTGCGGTGCCAGGAGAGCCCCGAGCCGGGGGGGCTGCGCTGCCCCGCGGGAGGGACCGGGCCCGGCCCCGCCGCCCCCTCGGGCAGGTAGAGCCCGGCCTCCCGCCGCTCCATTCATGGGATTCGTTACCAAAGAAATAAAGGGGGAAAAAAAATCCCAGTCGTTTAGGAAGCGGCGGCAAGCGGGGCGCTGGTTCCGCGGCACCAAACGGGCTCGTCGCGAAATTGGCCGAGGGAAGAAAAATAGAAAACAAACAAAAAAAAAGAAGTTGCATTTCATTAAAAATCGTTATTAATAACCAGAGTGAGGCGATGACGGGAATGATTCGGGTAACGCGGCGGGCGCGCCGGTTCCCGGAGCGCCGGGAGCAGCCGTCGGGGCGAGCGCGGCGCGGCTCCCGCTCGCCACAGCCCCCGCTAAGGGGCGGCCGCGACGGCGCTCCGGGAACCGGGGCGAGCGGCGGCGGCGAATAAATACAGGAAAACGGCGAGGAACAGCGCAGCGCCGGCCCCGGGCGGGGGATGCCTCCGGGGGCGGCTGGCGGGGGTTGCCCCCGCGGGCTGCCGGTGAGCCCCCGCGGCGGGGCCGCTCCTCCGCGACCTGGCGGTGACCCCCGGCCGCGGGGCCGCTGTCGCTTTAAGCGCGCCGGGAGCGCCGCCGCCGCCCCGGACGGGGGGGCCGGGGAGGAGGAGGAGGGGGGGAAAGGCGGCCGGAGCGGCCGGGGCTGCCCCGCTTTAAAGAGACAGTGCCCGAAAGGGGAGCGGCGGGAGGGCACGGCCCGACGGGGTGGGCGGGGAGGGGGGGCGGAGAGGGCCGCGCCGGGCCGGGCCGGGCCGGGCGCTGCCCGGGGGTGCGGCGGGGAAGCAGCGCCGCGGGCAGGCTGCGGGCGTGGGGAGGGGGAGAGCCGCCCGCCCGTCCGCCCTCCCACGCGCACTCACTTTTCTCCCATCCCCGGCGGAGAAGTGAAAGAAGTTTGTTTTGTTGAGCGGTGCTCGGTGGGGTTTGTTGTTGTTGTTTTTCTTTTTCCTTTTTTTTTTTTTTTTTTTAATTTTTATTTTTTCCCCCCCTTTTCTTCCCCTGAAGAGGCTTGTGTGGGGTTTTGGGTGGTTTGGTTTTTTTTTTTCCCCCCTTCCTCCTCCTTCCCCGGTAACTTTTTTCGCACACACCGCCCCAAAGCCAGCCGATAAGACCCGGAGGGGCCGAAAGGGGACGGTGATGGCGAGCTGGCAGGAGCCCGGCGAGCCCCGCCGCCGCTGAGCCCTCCGGGGCCGGCAGCCCCCGCCCGGGCCCCGCCGCCCCCCGCACATGGTGGAGCGCCCCGCGCCGCGCCCGCCGCTCCCCGGACCCCGACGGCCGCGGCCTCCGCCCGTGTTTAACGCCGAGATGTTGCTTCCAGCCGCCTGAAGGATATTTGTCCCTGTCCCCCCTCCCTGCCCCCGCGGGCTCCCGGCGACACAAGGTAAGAGCGGCGAGCGCGGCGGCGGCGCTGCCACGGCCCCGCGGGACGGGGCCGCTTTGCCCCGTCGGTGCCGCCGGCCCCAGGGCAGACCCCGGACGCCAGGGAGTGCGGGGTGAGCCCCCCTTCCCTCCTTGGGGGTTTATCTGAAAGGGAAAATTAAATATCCCTTTCCCCAGAGCAGCCGGAGGTGCGGGTGCTGGGGCAGCGTGCGCGCCCGCGGGGACCGAGCTCGCCTGGCGCGGCCGCGGGGATCTGCGGCGTTCGGGCTGGGGTTGAGCTTTTCCACCTTGTGTTTCGGAGGTGCGGGCAGAGCCGAGTGCGGCGGGCGGTGCTCAGCACCCAGCGCACCCCGCACCGCACGGCCGGGCCCGATCCCTGTCCCGGTGCGCGGGGATGAGCGGGGCAGCTCCGCGGGGACAGCGCGCTCGGGGAGCGCCGGGGACCGGGGCTGCCGTGGGGACCGGGGCTGCCACGGGCTCCGGGGACTGCCGTGGGCTCCGGGGACTGCCGTGGGCTCCGGGGACCGGCACTGCCGTGGGCTCCGGCACTGCCGTGGGCTCCGGGGACTGCCGTGGGCTCCGGGGACTGCCGTGGGCTCCGGGGACTGCCGTGGGCTCCGGGACTGCCGTGGGCTCCGGGGACCGGCACTGCCGTGGGCTCCGGACCGGGCAGAGCCAGCCCCGCTCCGGCCGCGGCCCCCCGCGCTCCCCGGCGGGGCGCAGCCTCCCTCGCCCTTCGCTTTTCGTTTGGGGCGTTTGAGGTTGATTCCTTTATTTTGCTGTTAAAATCGGGTGGCTGCTGCCCGTGCCGAGGTGAAGAAGTTACAGTTTAGCAGTCAGCTCCCTGGGAGGCCGTGGGAAGTTTGGGATAGGCCGATGGTGAAGCTTGCGAATAATGATATTCAGTCCGCTGTAATGATTAGTAATTTGTCATAATGCTAGAATAGAACATCGTCTTTAGCTTGTCCACGAGTAGTCTCATTATATTTGTTTATTGTCTGCATAATTTGAACCATTTATTGGTGTGTATTGAATACTGCCATGGTTTGCATGAGTGTTTACATTGTTTTTCATTTATTTGCTTTATTCTGACATGAGGAGTTCTGCTATTTGCTTCGATTAAGGGGAGGGATTTAAGTGTTGCACAGGACTGTTTGGGAAGTGTAATATTAAAACAAGATAAATAACACTGCCTACCAGATAAAGTTTGGTTCAGAGAAACAAATATGAAAATTCTAAATGAGTGCTGCAATCCACGTAAATCCTGAAACAAAACAGGATTAAATGAAGCAAATGCCATCTATTTTAATATTTTTTATTATATTCTTATCAGAGTCCTATTTAATTCAAATTATAATTTCAGACATAGTCGTTGATGAATGCGTAGAAAATCAGGTGCCTTTTAAATTACAGTGTTTCATTACAAAAATTTGATACATTTCAATTACATGTAAACATTTGTAATTTGTAAACATTTTTCAAAACATTTATTGTCTTTTTATTAATATGTATGTATTCTGATCACTCCTAAAAATCTCAGCAGGGAAACAAATTTCTGAATAAACTCACCATTATTATTATTATTATTATTATTATTATTACTACTACTACTATTGTTATTATTATTGTTGTTGTTATTCACTTGTTTATCTGGAAAGCTGTGATTTATCTTTCAATTGGAATACTCAGCCTGTGACAGAAAGATTTACTTTTTCATATTCTTCTTTTTAGATCTTGGATGAGTTTTGCAATGTGAAGTTCTGCATAGATGCCAGTCAACCAGATGTAGGAAACTGGCTCAAATATATCAAGTTTGCTGGATGCTACAATCAGCACAACCTTGTTGCATGTCAAATAAGTGATCAGGTACGTGGTGTTCACTTTCTGGACTTGATTTTTAAGGAACTTTCAGGTGTCAATGGAAAAAAACAAACAGCAATTCACAGTAACAGCTTTTGGCCTGTTTGCAGGTACAGATGGAAATGCAGAATGGAATAATTTTGATTATGGGCAGTAGAAAATATGAATTTTCTATTTTCCATATTGTTGTTCAATTTATAAATTATTTTTTTGGGTCTTAGATCTGATAAAATTCAGGACTGCTTTCCAAGGGATATTATGCCATTATGTGCTGATTTTGGATTAGGAGCGTTTTCTGGCTCGTGTTGCTATGTTAAATCATTGAGTTGGTCAGAAGCTGTAAAGTGAATTTAATGGAAAGAGGGCAGGACACGAAAGTGACAATGTTACCAGTGTACTTCCATGTGTGGGGCTTTGGATTTGAATGCACACATGCATGGATATTATTGTGCCTTCCTATACACTTTGCTGGAACTCGTAGTACTTATGTGCTGAATCAGGGTCTTCGGTGGTTTTCTTTTTCTTTTCATTTATTGCACTTAAATCCACTTTTTGTTGGGCTGAAATGTTATTTATCCTTGTGTGTTGGAAAAAAAGGCTGGGACAGGCAGAGGAAGAATGCAGTAAAGCATTTTGTTTTCAATTATGCTTATGAGTTATTAGGTGTTTCCTAAATCAGGGTTTGCTTTTGTCTGCGGATAACACAGGCCATTATGAAATATTTTAATGGGCAAAGTTAGGCTGAGGAAGCTTTGCTTCTTTAAAGTAAAATATCTAAAACAGCAAAGCAACAACTGATTGTGAATTCTTGTTTCCAATTTAAACTTCGTTACTTGCAACGTAGGATTCGACTCATTTAATCAGTGTTTCATTTTTCACCACTTAATTAACTGCATCAGGTGAATGTTAAAGATTATCTTTAGCTGATTTAATTGCCTTGACAGTATTGAAAGAAGAATCACAACCAGACACAAAGCTTCAATTAGAAATCATTCTTTCTAATCAAATTCCTGATGTATAGGAAATGAATGTGAGGGAGTCTGCTATTTCCAGCCCAGTGCTACGTATTTCACTCATGCGAGATAGCTGATTAAAACTGGGTTAAATAACTTTCTCAGAAACGATGAGAGAAGATCTTTTTCATTTCCAACTTTTACAGTTCAGCCCTGAGCACATGTAGCATAGAATGAGCCAGCGGACCGAGAGATAATTTCTTTTTTATACAGCAGCTGGTTTAACTAAAGAAACCATAAAGGTTATTAGTAAAACCAAGTTACGTTTTCCAAGCTGAAATATGCTTTGTGCTGAAAAACGATAAACTCTCTCCATGCACAGCATTTATGTAACAGCGATAGGAAAAGGAAACTATGTAGATTAATTGAAACAGCAAATTCAAGTATTTTACATTGAGCAGGAGCTGGTGTAGGTAGGTAGGAAAGACCAGAAGTGAAATCACGTGCATTGGTCCAAGTAACTCACTGTGTTTGGGTCGGTGTTGGGATCTGCAGCTGGAGGTGGAGGCAAGGCTGAGCCATCAGCATCTCCTCTGAGCGCGCACACGCACCGCGCTCTGACGTTTTTGGAAGGAAAGTTATGGCGCTTTTAACTTTCTCTTTTTTTAGTGTTTACATTTCTGACATTTGGTGATGGTGGCTGTACTGCTGCCAATAATTCCCCTCATTCACTGGAGACTTGTTATTTATTTTGCACAGTATCGTGCTGTTCATAATTCCATATTTTTATAGCGCTTTGTTGCTGAGATTTGCAAATTAAGATTTAGCTGTCTTTCAAGTAGCATGCTGTGATCTGGGTGCTGTCAGCAAGAGATTGTTGTTCATTTGGCCCTCTGGAAACACTGCACATTTACCCACAAAAATCGTCCGCGTACTCCAACGTTTTATGACCAGAGCCTAAAAAGTTAATGCTAAAAATGTGCTCTCGAATCTTAAAGCAAGAAAGTCTTTCTAACAGCTCCTCCTTCTGCTTTCTTCTGGCAAAAGCTCACCAGAGGTAATATAAAATATAATGGGAAGGCAAACTGGGAAATGGACGTTACATGGCCAAACGTGTGCGTGCACAAGGAGTGACAAATGCAAGTCAGGGCTGAGTGTGCACATATAGACTGTGTGGGGCTGCCTGGGGTTACTCAGCCTCCCTAGCTCCTGGAAAAAAAAAAGGAGAAAAAAAGAAAAAGAAGGGAATAAAAAGGGAAAATAAAAATAAAGTGAAGCTGAGGATGTGTGTCAGTGGTTGCAGTTAGAGCTGGAGGGCAGAGACGATGCAGCCCAGCTGGTGCAGGAGACCCCAGCTCAGCTGGAGCCACAGCCAGTGCTGGGTGCAGGGGTGGGAGGACACCCCAGTTCTTCCTGCATCCCCCAGGGACATAAAGCACCTCAGCAGCCCTGGTTGCACGGGAGCATCCCCTGTGCAGAGACGCTGCACACTCCCGAGCCACAGACACTCGATCAGCAGTAATTGTTCGCCTCTAATTGCTTCAACTCATCTGTAAAATTCACAAGCAAACACTGGGCTGTACCTGAGAAGGTAAAAGATCCTGCCAGCGCTCCCTGCCTCATGCTGCCCACAAGTTTATACTACTAAATTCAAGCTTGACTGACAGACAGGTATGGTTCCCAGAGTGCTCGAGGCAGGACTGAGATGAGCTCAGGGCGCTGTGTAATCCGGTCGCTCTGCTGTGCTCTACCTGCTGTATTTAACAAAAAGAGGGAAAGAAAAACAATTTTTTTGTCATTTTCTCTCTTAGAGTTTTTTCAGAGACATACCACCCCACCCCCTGACTCACAGCTGAGGTTAGGTTTCATCACTTAGGATCAACTTTACAAAAGGCCTGGGCTCTTTCTTATGACTGTATAAATGAGCTTTGCTGAGATGAACAGCTTGATAATGGTGGGATGCAGTCAAAACATGCACGCTGGATGCAACTCATGTTTCATTTGATTGCAGCTGGAGTAGAGCTTAAAAGCTGCATTTTTTTACTTTTTTTAAAAAAAATTTAAAATGAGGTCGATCTAGGATTTCTTTTTGCTGTCTTACTATTATCTCCTGTCATACCCAATCTAACCTGAACATATGTAATTTTAGGTGTATATCAAACGTGAAATTCCACAAACAGGGCACTCAGTTTTTTTCTTTTCCCCAAAGAGATTACAGTGTGTGCAGAGCTGCAGAGAGTCTTGTCACTGTTCTTGTCCTGGAATGTGTTTTTTCAGCTCAGAGTCAGTTCAGGATTCTAGAGCAGTTTCTGCTAACTTGGACGACTCCTCTCTGTTATCATTAAATATCTATTAGTTCATCTTTTTAATGACTTCAGAATGACTGGCTCTATTAGGCTTTCTGGCAATACTGTCAGCCCAGCAAAAGCATTATTTTTAATAATGTCTGTTAATGAAAATGCAGTTGCAAATCAAGCAGTTGCATGGCAGGGGTTGTCGCACATTCCAGGCTGAGATCACGGTCACCTTCAAACTACAGAATTTTTTTTTAAACTTTTTTATTTTTAGAAAGATTCTTGGTATCTGTTGAAGTTAAAACCCCTGAATATTGTTTTTATCTTGCTTATTGCTTGTGTCTGATGCAGACACGTAGTGCTGTGAAGCTGCCCTGAGCTTCCAGATTTCTTTCCCCACAGCAAAGCAGCTCCTGAAGTGTCCCCTTGGTTTATCCATGGAAAACTCAGAGTGACTTGAGATCACTTTACTGAGGTTTTAGATTGCTGTGCGTGCTGAAATGGGTTTTTGTGTGTGTGTTTTGTTTCCCTGCCCTATACTCAAGTACGTGCCGCTGCAAAGGGAGCAAAACCAGTAGTATCACACTCTTAACAATGTGCCCAATGTCAGTGATATAAACTTACAGGAGTGAACCTACTGCTGTAGGTTCCACCAGATCTGATCCCACCTTACACGTTTTACAAACTTTTTTAATTTGCAGGCACAGCTTCATGTTTCAGGTTTTACAGCCGTGGCCCCCCGTCCGTGGCGGGCAGGGGCTCCTTGCACAGCCACCTGCAAAAGTTGTGTATTTAAGGAATAGTTTTGAGGCTTTGTTGTCAGAGAGTGAAATTAAGGTTTTGGCTGTTGTGGGTCAGGAGGGCACACACACGCTGAGCTTGTACAGGGCCCTGTTCTGCCATGAGTCTTCCTATGATTTGTTGGTCATTAAATAAATTATCAAATAAAGCTTAATCCAGCTCCCACTGAAAATCTGTCTCCACTGGAGCAGGGATGTTTTAGCTTGGGGCTGGTGGAACGAAGAGCTGCTCGGTGGTGATTTTCCACTTGCTGCAGTTAGAGCTGAGGCTGTGGGTGACATTCCTGCCTGGGCTTTATGACTGCCTGTGTTATCTGGAATTTGATGCACTTGTGGTGTTACCGCTCTCAGCCTTGGACTGTCCTGATGTGACCTAAAATAATCTGTTTAGAACCAAACCTAGCAACTTGTTGTTGCCATTTCTCCAAAGTGATGAAGTTTTTCTTGATGATTCCTGTTTCATAAAAGTGATAACGGATTTTTTGTGACGAGAGCTGTCAAATCTTACTCATCTGCTCATTAAGGTATAGAGAATTATGGGCAACCACAGAGCCAGGACAAGACTGCACCTTGCTTGATATTGGTGTGGCTCATTAATGGAGGTCCATGGGTGTTAGGGGATAACTGATTGGCTAGATCAGCTCAGGAGAGCAGGTGGGTGACAGAAGCTGGGCTCTGGTGTCAGTGGTTTCTGACCCCCAGGAAGATTTCTGCAGGACCAGAGCAGGTTGGATGTACCAAGGCTTTCACAGAAGCTAAAATGCACAGACAGTGGGAAGAAGACCTGAGGGTAGTGGGGAGGGAGGTGACCTGCAGCCCCCCAAGATGCCAAAAAGGGTGCCCTGCAGAGAGGTATCCTGCAGTTCCCTTCTTGTTTTGAGGAGCAGGAGGCACCTTTTCCCTCACAAGGTGGAAAAACGGGGATTCCTGGGGCATCCTTCCTCCAGTCCTTCCTGCATAGAGATTTTGGAAATGAAGAAGGGAAGGAGTCTCAGCCCTGGTGCTGAGGCACTGTGGTGCTCCCTGCCCTCTCTGCAGTGGGAAGGGGAGGATCCTTTCTCCCCACTGGGCTCCCACTTGTTCCCCTGCATGCAGACACTTTCTGAGTTTTGCCTCTGGATTTTTTCTGAAGTTTTCTTTGGGCCCAGTACAGCTCTCAGGCAGGACTCCTTTACCTTGGCCCTTGAAAAAACTCCAGTTTGTTTCAATTTATCATTTGCCTGAGTATAGCAAAAAGAATCTGTCTCGGGTTTCATCACACAGCTCTCCAGCTGCACAAGTTGTTCATCACAGGAGCTAAAATTGAAGCTGTACTATTTTGGACCTTTTTATTTCTTGTTTTTTCCCTTCAAACTGTTAATTAGAGCTTGTTGTGAAGCTATGAGTCTGCTCATCCTTCTCATTTATCTGTCAGGCATAATTCCCGATTTTGATGGAGCTCCTTGGACATAGAGCTCATTAGTAGTTTTGGACATTTAATTTGCTTTACTTTTCAAGTTCCACTCTTGCTCTGAAGCAGTGTGGAGGTGGGTGCCAGCTCTTGGGCCAGGTTCCCCAAAGGAACTGGGAGATGGGTATCCACCCTGGGGCTCACCAGGGAGCCATTCAAATTTGGGGTCTTCTGTTCCATCCCACCATCCCAAGCAGAGTGGTTCCTCCAGTTTGTAGCAGTGTGGGGCAGGACAGGATCCCTGGGTGCCTCCCCTGTGGTGGGAGCTGGGAGTTCAGCACGTGGCCTGGGGTTAAATAACAAACTGCACCAAGTTGTGTTAGCAACCTGCTTGTGTTAGCCATCCTACTATTCCAATTACTTGGAATGGCGTCTCTAGCCTGCCCTAAATTTCCCAGGCAGCTCTGGGGCACGTGCAGTGCTTCCCAAAGCTGTAGGCAGGAGTAGAGGGTTTATTTGGATGCACCAGAACACAGCTCCCCTTTGGGGCACGACAAACGTGTGCATGGCAGTTCTTACCTTCGCTCGCACTCAGCGACCGCGTTGTTGCTTTTCCCCCCAAAACTTTAACTTCAATTAACCCCTCCTGGTCCTGGGATGCAGGAGGGAGCAGAGGGGGGTCCAGGCAGGGGCAGGGGGATGGCTGGGGTGCTTCAAAGCACCCGGGCTCGGCGGCTGAGCGTGGCCCCAGCTGAGCTCGCGGGGAGCGCGTTGCGCTATTATTTCAATTATTACAACTTCCTGAATAGGTCGAAGGTCGTTCATAATTCACGCTTCTGTCATCTTTACACATGCCAAATGCAGTCTATTAAGCATAAATAAAATTTCAAGTGCCTGACCAGGAAAAGTAAACTGGGATTCATAACAATGAGGCCTTTTTCATCCGTTTAAAAGTGAATTGTGTGTGTTCTTTTTTTTTGCCCCCCTCCCTTTTCCCTTTATGGCTTTGGGAGCTTTTATTTCTGCTCGGTAGCACAGATCTCTGACCTGTGGTGTGGGCAGGCACAGAGCACTGATGAGCCAGGCCCCCCTCAACTTCTCCCCATCTCGGACCCCCTGAACTTTGAAAGTGTTTCCAGACCTGAATCCGATTTTGCTCTTCCTACATAAACTGTAGTCACACACCGTTGATCCCAGGGCATGTGAAATGAGCATCTGGACTTTGCTTTTATTTTTTTTCCCTCCTTCTCTGGTTGTTCCTCTCCTGTGCAGAAGCTCTTCCTATACTTGTTCTCAAGCAGACCAGGTTAACCCAAAAAAAGTTGGTTAATGGAACAGGCTCAGTCAGCTGGAGAAATGACAGCCAGAAAATTGAAACCTTTCATTAATTACAGTAGAGTCGGGACTGTGTGCCAGAAATCTTCCAGCTTTGCAATTGAAAAATCCACTTATTTTATGATAGCATTTCCTAATACAAAAAATGCCTGTGGTGGAGGTGCTGTTCTTACAAAACAGCCCAAGGGGTACCTGTGGAGCTGGGGGGAATTTTTGAGGTTCCCCATATGGGGGTTGCAGGACCCCCCTTTCCCTCCCTGCCTGCCCTCAGTCATCTGCTGCTGCCTCAAAATTTGGGCAGTGTGGTTCATTTCAACAGTTGGCTTCTCACTTTTTCCCAGACAGGGTAATTCCAGGAGGTTTTAGGTGGGAAGAGTGAGGAAAAAAAATAGCTATTCATGTAAAGTAATAACGGCAGCTCTGAAAATCAGAATAAATTTACCTGCATGATCGTTTTGGTTTAAACTTCAACGTATTTTATTTTAGATTCTCACTGCAATACAAAGTGATGTATAAATGGTTAGTGCAGGTGAATTTTTTCTGTACATACAGAAATTTAAAAAATTATTTTTAATGATAAAAAGTTAGTACTTTAATGACATCAAAATGCCAGAGCTGGAAATCAGTTGTTTTGGAGAATGTTAGGTCTGAGATGCAAAATAAAGAAACATTGCTCAACTTAAAAATTTGGGTTTTTTGAAACACTTGTCTTGTTTCCCTGCTGAAGGACAGAGAGGCTGGCCAGGCACTTTCTGTAGATAGTTGGATCATCTCTGGATTTTTAAATAGCAATGCAGACAAGACAACTGTCTGCAGAGTGTGCTCCCTGTTCAGGGATGTGTCCCACAGCTGCAGGAAAGATGCTGCCTTGTCCTGGGCTCCCCCAAGAGAAGCCATGCTCCCCAGCACTGGTGAACAAGACCCTCTTTATGCCCCAGTCCATGTGTGCTCGCTCTGGGGTGGGAGGTGAAAAGGTCTGTCCAAACACCTTTAACAGGACAGGGAAAATACCAGAGAAAGCTCCACTGAGGTTTTTGTTCACTCCTTGGTGTGGATGCAGCACCAGCCCAGGAAGAACAGCAGCATTTACCTGACTGGGAAACAAAACCTGGGAGCAGGAGCAGAGAAGAAACTTTGGCACAGTCCCTCTGGGATGGTGCAAGTCCTTCCTGGCTGTGGGGTGATCCTGCACCCCAAGATGGAGATCTGCAGAAGTCTCTTCAGTGCACATAACATTATTCCACATATTATTTTCACCCCAAACCAGCAATTGGCTTGCCTTCCACAGATCCGACT
Source organism: Oenanthe melanoleuca (assembly GCF_029582105.1). Classification (NCBI taxonomy): domain Eukaryota; kingdom Metazoa; phylum Chordata; class Aves; order Passeriformes; family Muscicapidae; genus Oenanthe; species Oenanthe melanoleuca. The sequence continues at coordinate 15,916,892 of NC_079343.1, read as the reverse complement.
GCAGCTTCCCTTTCAGCTATGCGGAGTCCATTATTCCTCTGGAATTAAAAATCCACTTCTCAATACATTCATTACAATGAATGGGAAACCAAGCATTGCTTTTAGCAAATATTCACTGGATGTGGCACTTTCATCAGGTTTATTTGCAGGAGGTAAATCTGGCTTCATTTAGATGTGGTTTGGCCTTTGGTGGGATGATCTGTGTTGCCTCAGTTCAGCCCCAGCACGCTGAATCCCACCAGGAATCCAACAGCAGCATTGGATCCACAGGGGGTTGTGGTACCAGATATTTGCCTGGCTGCATGAAGAGATACACACAGGACACTGCCAGGCTCTCTTGGCCTCCAAAACACTCGGTGGAGTTTGAAATCCCCTTGACAAGAGACACAAAGCCCAAGCAGCCCAGGCTGGTGGTTTGATGAGGGTGGCGTGGACAAAGAGAGAGGGTGGATCACTCTCCCATAAACTCCTTCTCCTGGTTTGTATGGAGAAAATTGGCCACAGCCTGGGGGTTGTGGCACTGGTATATTGTGCCTGGTGTGTTTTTCCAGCTCTTCTCTCACCTGGTGAGGGGTGAGCAGCGGGGTGTGGGATGAGCTGCCCTCCCTGCACTGCTCTCTGGAGTGGCTTCTGGGACAAACTGGAGAGAAAAAACCACCCAAATCTGAGGAAATGCATCCAACCCCGATATTTTTAGGTATTTATTGCATATCCATGGGCACAGCTAGTGCAGGCAGGAAGGATTAGGCTGTACAGCCACCTCCTGGAGGACACTGGTATGTGCTGGTGAGTGCTGGTTTGTGTGTTCCTGGGCAAGGACAGCACCCACCAGGGCTGGCAGCCACCTGTGACCGGGCAGGGAGGCACCCACGGGCCTCCAGACACCTGTCCTTACCTGGGACAAACTCATCTGTGTGCCTTTGAACACCTCAGGTGATTTGCTGCCTTCCTCCCATGCACTGCATTGAGAGTTAAGAGTTTGGGAGCAAACCCTTTAAAAACACATTAGTCTGAGAAAAAGCAAAGGCATCATTTTTTAACATAGGAAACATAGCTGTCATGTGGTTTTGTTTAACAAGGCCCGAGGAAGTTACTAATATTTATTTGAGCTGCTTTTTAGTGCTCTTCACATTTCCTGCTGAGACAGAAAGCAGCCAGATGGATTTTGGGAATTTCCTTTCGGCAGAGTCTCCTGGTGCTGGCGTGTGCTTCCTCTGGTGCATGGACCCAAGGGAGGGTGGCCCCTTTGCCCTCCCCTCCTCCTGCCTCCCCAAAGGTCCTTCCCACAGCCCAGCATCACCTGTATGAGGGAGGGGACAAGGTGACACAGCCAGGGCCACCACCAGCAGATTTGGCTGCTCACAGTGTTTCTTCATCCAGGACTGATTTTCCTTTGGTTTCCACTTGAAGCTAAGGAATAACCAGGTGCACTGGTTCTTACAAGCTTCTCTCCTCACAGCTTTTTGGACTGTGTAGATGGTTGGAACAGAGAGCTGAATGTCTATGGCTTAACCAGCAGCATCTCCTCATGTCTGCTTTAGAATTATAGAAATATTAAAGCTGGAAAAGTCGTCTAAGATAATTGAGCCCGAGCATTAAAGTTACTTTAGTACCTTTTCCCAGTGCAACAGGAGTTCCTTCCCTTACCAGGATCACTCAGGGGTGTGTTTTGTGGCTGCCCAAACTTGGGTTTGGTATAACTCAGCTGAAAAGTGGCTGGTGATATCTGCAGTCATCACAGAGCTCATTTTGCAGCAGAGGCTGTTGAAAGCAGTCCTTTTTATCCTCCCAGAGCCCAAAACACAACGACTTCTGGGCTGGAAGGAGCAGACCTGCCATGGTCAATCAGCTGCTTTCCAGCAGCACATCATGAGCTCTGCCACACTCACCAGCAGGGTTGATGCTTCTTTGCCTGTTTTGGTGCTTACCTTGCTTTTTCTTCCTGTTTTTATTTTTTTTTTCTCCAGATATTCTACAGAGTGGTAGCAGATATTGAACCAGGAGAGGAGCTCTTACTGTTCATGAAGAGTGAAGATTATTCACATGAGACAATGGCTCCGGACATCCACGGTCAGCCTCTTACTGTTTTATCTGACAGAAAGTATCACCGAAATTAATCCAGGATTTAGCCAGATTTTTTCTTCTTTTGATATCTGGGATGGCTTCACTGCAGCCAGGAAGGAGCTGTTCTTGCATTTGTCCATCTTCTGCCCTTCTGTTCCCGATAGAAACTTGATGTTTTTGTGGGGTTGCAAAAGAAGAATTACATCCATGTAATACATAATACATACATTACATCTGTGCTGCTCCTGCAGGACACGTATGGGCCCTGGTTATAGGTTACTTTTTGTCATTTAGTGGAACAACTGTGACCTTAAAAAGAGGAAATCTGAGGTTGTCAATGTTGCTGTCTATTGTGAGGACACCTCAGACATTCTTACTCCTCACACTTGTCCTTCACTCATCCCACACACAGATTCTTCATCTGAAACTCCCGAGTTGTTGCTCAGATCTGTCTTCTAATCTCATAAATCTCCTTTAGCTGTGCTGTGGCAGTGGTTTATCAGCCACAGGGGGAACTGGGTGTGGGATATCTGCTTAATGCCCAGCATGTTGCAGTTTATACCAAGAGCATTTTACAAATTTTCAGGGATTCAGGGACAATGCACAGGGAAGGAATTATCAAGGTCTCCACTTTCCTGTAACTGCTTGTACATTTGAAATAGTATTTCTTGTTTTCTTAAGAAAAAAATTGGAGATTATACCTTCATTCCCATTTGGTTTTGTGTTTGGCTTTCTTTCCCCAGTGGTAACTTTGTTCAGTTATGGCTGAAGGTGTCCCCCTTGCCTAGTCCCCATGGTCAAGAAGCTATTGTACAAATAACACCAGAGGAAATCTCTGCAGTCACATGCAGGATCATGTCCCACAGGGCTGATTTAGGAGCAGGCTGAGCCAAAGTGTTGCTCATGGACAGCCAAGAACAGAGCCCCATGACACTTTCTCTGGATCAGCTCAACTGTCAAGTAGCAACCAAGAACATTCACTGGGGATTCCAGCCAGTGCCTTTCTGACTCAGAGCCTCAGGGCATTTGTATCTGGAACCAAACCAGGGTGTCTGGCTCCTTGTATGGACCAACAGTAGAAAATGTAGCAGAAAAAAACTGTTGTGGGATGTTCCTCTCCAAGTTTGTTTTTTTTGGGATTTTCTTCAGCTAATCTATTCTTTTGCAGGAATTACTAGTTAAGGGAATGCAGTACTCACTCCAAACTAACACTTTACTGATATTCTCTGCTTTTCAGTAAGAAATTATGACCAATTATGACCAATTTTTTGAAATTTAAGGCAAAGAATTTAACTTCATGTGTCCCTGGTTTACTTTGAACAGGGATGGGTGCTGCAGAAGGACTGTGATGAAAATGAAGAGGCTTTTAAAAACTCTAAACATCCTTTTGGCTATTTTTGATGCTGGTGTTTGTGTCTGAGTCAGCCCCTTTCACTGAGAAATGCAGAGACTGGCAATCTCTGCTGGATATCCATGTTAGACACTTGTCCTTGCTATTTAAACTTTTGTCCTAAGCCAGTGTTAGGGACTCCTGCTGGATGTCACCCTGCCAGTTAACATGGAATCAAAGCTTTATTATAAAGCATTCTTAAGAGTCCTTCTTTCTTTTTGAGGTTCTCCTCTCCTTTTATTGAGGAGCAATTTGCTAACCACACCATTACCCAGCTTGTGGTGGGGTGGTGGTTGAACATGAGTGAAAACTGAAGTGGTGTCCCTGTGGCCACCCCTGTGTGTTGCAGAGGAGCGCCAGTACCGCTGTGAGGACTGTGACCAGCTCTTTGAGTCCAAGGCTGAGCTGCTGGACCACCAGAAGTTCCCCTGCAGCACTCCTCACTCTGCCTTCTCCATGGTAGAGGAGGACTTCCAGAAGAAGCTGGAGAATGAGAGTGACCTTCAGGATGTGCATGAAATCCAGGAGTGTAAAGAGTGTGACCAAGTCTTCCCAGACTTACAAAGGTAGGAGAAGGTGCTTGAAGCGTGACTTGAGTGGGGCAGATTCTCTGGTGGCTTCAGCTGGGTCATGCAGGGCTTCAGAACCTGATAAATTCACCTTCTACAGAAAGCAAAGATGATGATGAGCAGGATTTCTATGCCAGCTGCTGGTTTATGGTATAAAAAGCAATAGAATCTATTTGGTCTTTGTGCTTGAAGTCCTTAGTGAGGACATTAGTTTAAGAGCTGGAACTTTTGCTAATCAGGTCTGAATTGGCTAATTACAGTGAAATCACAGGAGTGGTTCTACTTCACATCAGCTGAGGTCTGGGCTCCTTAATCTTAGGTAGAAATAATTTGAAACATCTCTGAGTGTTGTTCACTGTAGTTACCAATTTTGTCTTTTCAAACAAGCCATTTTAGTTAGAGATGGGCACTCCCCAATGCAGGCCACCCCTCTGAGCAGGAATTTGGGCAAGCACAAGGTCTTGCTCACTGGCTGATGTTGGGCAGTGTGTGGCTCCATCTGCCTGATTTTCAGTCTGAGGGGTTGATTCCAAGGGGCTGATGGAGGCAGATCAAGTCAGAAGAATTTCCAGCAGCCTGGGTGAGGTTTTTGCATGTTGGGAGTTATTCAGTGTTAAAGTTCTTTTCTCCCTGCGAACAAGAGGACGATATCTAACATATGGGAATCATTGAGGAAATGTAAATTTAGCTTAAAATATTAAATATTGAAGAGAAAGGGCAGAAAACAAAGAACGAGTCATCATAAATAGATGGGCAGTACTGTGAGAAAGAGTAAAAAATGAGAGTGAATGCAGCCCTGCTCTGAACTTCTGAATTATTGAACGGCTCATACAGCACACAGACAGTTCACTGCAAAAAAGTGCCAAAGTGTGCTATAGCCAGATTATAAAACAAAAGGCCCAAATGAGGCATGCTTGAGGGTGTGAGCAATGACATGGAGAAATAAATAGCTGAGCAGGAGGATGGGGCTGCTGGGTCCAGGAGTGCCCAGTGCTGATGGCTGATCACAGAGCCACAGCAGAGTCCAGGAGCTGGTGCCACAGCCAGGGACAAGAATCTCTAGGTCTTATGGAAAATTTGTTTAAATTATGGAAATTGCTATAAAAGTATTAGGAGAAGAAGCCAGAATTATTTTTTCTTCCTCCTCCTCAGAAGAAGAGGGGTGGAAGTGTGAAAGCATTTCCATTGTCTGTGGCTGAGAATGGAGGTGGCTGTTTGGGATACATAAACAAGGCTGTAACCCCAGCAGGTTTTGTCACTGGTTCAGCAGAAATCAGTGGGAGCTTCATGTGGAAACAGTTTGGGCATCCCAGGCTAAAATTCCCACTTTACAGTGGGTTTTCTGTGAATCCACTCTTTCATTATGAAGTGATCTTCCCTCAAGCAGTGGTGTGAATTATGACTCTGTATGTGACCAAGGAATACAGGTGTTTAAAAATACACATTTGCTACAAATGCCTGATAAAAATTCAGAGACAAAAATTAATTTAAAGATGTGCAACAGAATTTAGGTGGACATTGAATATCCTAACAATAGACTGAATAAACCACTAAGAAATGAATGACTAAACAACCACACAATTGCACACAGTTAATAATAGTCATCAAGAATAACTTCAGTTGTGGTGTACCTTATCTACAGGCTTCTTAAACTCATCCTATCCTACTCCAGAGGAGCTATTCCTCATCTATTCCTGCTCTAAGAAAAATTGACTCCCATCAAAGGAGTAGATTTATAGCAGGTGGTGGCATCCAAGGTGTGTTTAGAGGGAAAGTCATAAGGCAGAAATAATTCAGACTGCAGGGAAGAATTACCAGAGTGAAATACTGAGAGGTGTATGAAATAATCTCCTTGGGGAGCGATGGCAGCAGCATCTCCTGGAGCATTTGCAAGTGGCCTGGCAAAACATGAGAGGATGTGTTATTCTGGTGGGGAGAAGGAGATTCTGCCTGCTGGCTGGGGTGAGCCTGGAACTCACAGGACTAATTTCTGTCAGGATTGGGCCTTTGGGGCTTTTTAATTTTTTTTCTTTTGGCTGTAGCTATATGCTCTGCTGTCTCCTCTTCCTATGAACCCACATGTGACTGAGCCCTGTTCCTGTTTCCACAGCCTGGAGAAGCACATGCTGTCACACAGTGAGGAGAGGGAGTACAAGTGTGACCAGTGCCCCAAAGCTTTTAACTGGAAGTCCAACTTGATACGTCACCAGATGTCCCACGACAGCGGGAAGCACTACGAGTGTGAGAACTGTGCCAAGGTACAGTGAATTTGGGGGCTGCCTGGCACCTCCTGTGCTGCTGGATGCAGGGGACAGTGCAAGTGGGGGTGCCCCAGGCTGGGATGCAGGAGGGCATAGAGCTTCTGCTGTGCTCCAGATGGTTTCTCAAGGGTTTTCACTTCTACTTGGAAAATATGTTATTTTTATTTCCCTTTTGGTTTGGAAATGGCTGTGGAGTCTGAAGTGGGCAGTGATGGAGGATGCTGAGCGTTCTTGAGCTCAGGGGTTGGCTCCTTGAGAGGATTGGTGGGGTGTAAGAGGGTCAGTGAGGGGCAAGAACCCCCAGGAAACACAGGGCAGAGGATTCCCTAGGCTGTGTGCCAGCTGCTGGGACCAGAAACTTCAGGACACTACTGCAATATAAATCAAAAATAAGCAATAGCAATGCACCCCAGCTGCACTGAGTACACCTCTTATCTCTAAAACATCTCCATCACTTCCCAGCACTGGGCTTGCCGTGGGGATTATTTGTGTTAAGATGTGGTACTCTGCATTGCTTTTTATCAGATTCCCAAAGCTTGGCCCTTTTGCATGAGGACTTGCTTGCTTTTAGGTAGATTTGCTGCAATAATGGGAATTTCATATTGAGCTGACATTTATAAGATGTAACCAAGCCCTGCTTTCTAGCTCTGGGTTGTGTACAGGATACTTCTTGTCACACACTCAGGTATCAGTATAAAGTATTTCTAATGCAGCAATGCTTAGAGGTTTCAATCAGCCACATTTTCACTCATTTCCCTTGAAGTCCCTGACCTCAAATGTGCAATTTCCAATGGCAAAGTCAAGTGCATCTTCTGCAAAGGGGTTAACAGACCCACACAATACTTGGGTGATCCTGGGAAACTGAGGCCCCTTCCTGCAGGCACAGCTCCCATTGCTGGCCATTAGCAAGGGTTTTAATACTCCCAAAAACAGCTCCAAGGTTTGGATTTTAAAAGGCTGTTGTAATAACTGGCTTCTTCTGCAGTCAAGTTTCTTGGTTAATGAGTACTCATTTCCTAGCAGGTTTTCACGGACCCCAGCAACCTCCAGAGGCACATTCGTTCCCAGCACGTGGGGGCTCGTGCTCACGCTTGTCCAGAGTGTGGCAAGACCTTTGCCACTTCTTCAGGCCTCAAACAGCATAAACACATCCACAGCAGTGTCAAACCTTTCATATGTAAGTCTCCAACTAAACCTCTTTGATTAAGTGTTGTTTCTCTCGCCGTAAAGCAGCGCAGTCTGGAGCAGGGGGTTGTGTTCTGCTCCCTTTGAATTCCCCACCCCGTGTCACAGGGGCTGTGAGTTCCTGAATGAGTTCTGGCTAAGTTGTGGTCCAATGCAAGGAGTTGTTTTCATGTGGTTTTCCTTTTCAGACAGACACTGTATTCTGTATAAATGTACCTGTTGTCCCAGGGGTGTTTTTCTGTGCACAGGTGCAAAGTGAGGAGTGGGATTTAGCCAGAAGAAGCCACGCCAGGCTGGGTGGCTGCAGCCTCATTGCTCTGCACCGTGCTGGGCTGGCTGCTCTCCTCCTGCTTTAGGAGCAGATTTTGGGCTGCAGAGTCTCCACAGCAGATGCCATGACTTTTGCTGGAGCTGGAAAACAAATCTCAGAGGCAATGAGATTCATCTTGCCACCTTCCTCGAGGCTCCTCAGCCTACCCCAGGTTTAAGGACTGAATTGAGCTGTTAGATCTTCACTAACAGCTTCTCCAGCCATAAAACTTTCCTTGGATGTGAGCCTGGCTCTGTGCTGGGCTTAAATGGGATCCTCAGCACCTCACAGGTTGCTTTTGCTGCTGAACCAGACCTGCTTGGAATGGGTGCACTTTGCTTTCCCTCCCTGTCACCAGGGAAGCAGAGGCAGAAAACATTTTAAAATATTGCTCTTGGTAGTGCTGCTGTCCACCACAGCCTTTTCAGGCACCTGCTGTGACTTGTAAGGTACCTTCACCATCTCCCCTACTTCTCTGCTAAACCTCTTCATCTTTTGCTGCTCTCAGCAATAATTTACCAAAATATCTGCACCACACCTGTGAAAAGCATTGGCCACAAGCTAATATATTTCCTAAAGAGGAGGAGTATTGGCTTAAACAGCTCATTTGTGCAAAATCTGTAACCTGCCATTGGGTGAGTAATACTTTTGTTTTGGACTCCTTCAATGAGAAAATGTATAAATAGATCCAATATTAAATTTTAAAGCTGATTGCAGATTAAATGATTACACTTAATTAGAAAGTGTTAGGTAGGGACTATTGCAACATCCTGCATAGAAGTCTCTAAGTGGAACCTCTCATGAATGAAATAATCTCTCAAATGCTTTTTGTTGCTATTTTTCCTGAGAAATCAAAACAACAACTGGTATTCTTCATGTGTAATGTGAGGGATGAAGCCCCACGGAACAAACTATGGATAACAGCCGTGTGATTGCAGAACAAAAGGGTTTGGAGACCACATGTTTGGGTGGCTTTGAGAGGGAGGTAGGGTCACCTAGAGCAGATATCTGCTTTCCACCAGAAGGCCACACACCAGGATTTACTTGTACCAGTCTGTTTATGGCAACTGTCTCTTATTACAGCGTGCGCCCAAGCTTGAGTGAAAACTCACCAACACTAAGGTAATTACTCACTGCCTTCACAAAATCTCCAGCCTCCCCAAATAGAAACCACATGCCATAATAGACTGAACATATTCTAAATAGCACTTACAGTAATTTTTTTAATAAGCAGAAAATATGCAAACTTAACTGCTGGCTCGTTTGGGGCACAATCACCCTACAGAGTGTGCGTAGGCACGAGATTAATTTTTTGCAGTTTTTGAAGTTTGTGTTAAACCTGGGGTCTGTACAGCAATGAAAGCTGCAAGGAGGGAAGCTTCTCTCACAAGCTAGTTGCTCAAAAGTATGGCAGTGAGATTTAAAGGTGTAACTGCAGAAATCAAACCCAGCTTCTGTTGCTTCCATACATGGAAACAAAGTTGACAACCACCCCCCATCTACTAAAGCTTAAGTAATGTGCTGAAAAGGAGGCAGATCCTAAAACACAAATTTATCTGAGGAGTCCTGGCTCTTGGGAATATCCATGGAGGTGTCACAGTCAGTTTAGACACAGAGTCTCCTCCAGAATTGGGTGTGTCCATCACTGATGCTGAGACACACCCAGGCTTCAGGTGACAGTTCCCAAAAAAGAAGAGCACTCCAGGGAGCAAGGGCTTCCACCTGGGCACAAAATTTCATTTCTATTCCAGCCCTTAGAACCTGTGGATTAAATAGGATGTTGCCTGTTGAATGCAAGAGGCACCTTGAGCAAGCAGCACCTCATTAAATAGTCTTAAATAACTTCAATGCTCAAAAAGATAAATTGTTGGTACAGCTTTTAATTATTTTGTTTGCTGAGATTATAATAATAAGTATTTTTACCTATTTAAAGGTATTGCTATTATTGATTGAATTTAGTTTAAAAATAAAATATAAGATAAAATGCATTTAGTCAAATTATTAATTTGTATTTCCCTTAATAGCCTGTAAGGATATCTTAAAATTTTAAGTGCATATTTTTGCTTTTCTCCAGAGTAGAATAATTCTTGATTCTGTTGACTGTGGAATGTATTAAAGGAGAATAATAATTTCATAATGTACCACTGTTCTCTAAGGGAGAACTTCCCAGATTTTAGGAAGACCCAATCTGTGCCAATACTCCTCTTCTGAGTCCTTTGCCACTCCAGCCAACCTGATCAAAGCCTTATCTTAAATAAAGCCATGTGGATAAGAAGCAGGATCTCAACACAACCTGGTAGAAGACCAAAAGTTCATAAAACATGATTTTTAAAAATTCTACAATAGCATATCCTTGGAAATGCATGCATTTGAGATATTTATTTTTCTGGAAAAATACATATGGTCTATCCTGCTTTACATGTGGGAGAGGAGTAGATTTATAATATCCAAGATGGAACTTGTGTGAACCTGTGGATGCAACACTCGAATCACCATTTGGGTCAGTTTAATTTTGATTTCTGTAAGCAATGTGATGGGAGCTGGGGGAAATTGCTGTGTAAAGCCTCAGTAGTGAAGGTAAGGGGCCTGATTCTGTACCCTGGAGAGTGGAACAAAAATCTTATGCCTGCAATTAGGATAAAGTAGGAGAAAATTGCAGAAAAACGAGAGCTTCAACTGCAGAAAATGAATGATAAATAATTCTGTATTAAATAAAAATATATATCTATGTTAAATAGGCAAGTAAATTATTTTTAAAGGGACAAAAACTACTTATTGAGAGAAAATCAACTATTTTCAAGAAACTGGAATAATCTCATCCTGCTTGTCTCTCTTATTTCTTTCTCTTCCATATTTTTTCCTCACTATTTTTCCCTTTATTTTTGATTTTCTCGCTCTTCTTTCTTGCCTTTCCTTGTGAATGAAGCTTTCCAGCAGGAACAGTAGCTGATACACAGAAGGAGCCTCCTTCCTGAATGGCAGCACTGCAAATTTCCTGTGTTTGGGGCCGATCCTGCAGCGTTCACCCCATGAATTGTCCCAGGGATGTCAGAGTGGGATGGGAGCGGGTGGATGGAGCAGGATCAGGCCCAGGAACAATGGGAGCATTGTTGGTGAGGCTTGGGGCAGGCTGCTGGAGAGGTAAACAGTCAGGAGAGGACAACAAGCAGTGGAGTTTCTCAAGGGCAGGGGTTTGGAGGAGCAGGAAGGTTAGTGCTGGCCCCGGTGGAGTGGAAGTTAGAGGACGTGATTGCAGCTCATGGGAACCAAGAGTGCAGGATGGGATACATTCAATTCAGTTTCCTCCTCAGGCTCAAAATAGATCCATTGTAAATTATGTCAGACTGTCTCGAGCCATGAAAATGATTGTTGAAAAGGCCTCGGAATGCACAATGCGTATTGTTGTGCGGCTTTGATGTGTGAAAGATGAGAGTTTATGATATAACACAAATTAAATAAAAATAAAGTGGCCACATGCTTTTTCCTGGCTGGGAAAAAAAAAAAAAAAAAAAAAAGGATTTATTGCAGAGGGATAACAGTGCTTGCTGATAGTGGTGCTGCCTTGTTTTCAAACAACTCTTAGAAGCAAGGTGGTGCAGAGGTACAGACAAATTCTGGCATAATGAAAAGCACAAGACACAGCACAGCCTTAGGAGTTGCCCAGTGCTCCTGCTCACCCAAAGGATGCTAAAAAGTCACTGGGGAATAAAGCATTGCCCTCTTCCAAACCCCACCTGTATTTACAGACTCTTAACTTGGTTGCTGCCCCAATTTGCTCCCTAAGGTTTGTGGCAGCCAGAAAATCAGGAGCCTGCAAAATCAGTGTTTGCCTCAGTGTTCTGCATGTTGGAGCTCAGCTTCCAGCAGCTTTCCACAGTGGCAGAGTGTCACAGGCTAGATCAGGCCCTGACCTCAAGGTAGATCTGCTCCCCTGTGTGTTCCCAGGCTTTCTTCCAAATGCTGCATTTGTGAGACTTGGATTTGTGAAATCATTCTCATCCGAGAGGTGTTTAAAAGGAAATTCATCAGGTTCTCACTGAGCATCAGACATGCAAATAAAGAGATTTTCATTCTTAAAGGAAATTGTTGTTGAAATACAGTCTATCTTGTCATGTGAGGAAAATAAGGAATATCAAGACTAGGAGAGTTAAGATGTGGAATTTACAGTAACAGCATCCCAGGCACCTGTAAACACTGTATGAATTACATGAATAGAAATGCATTGGACATATGAGAGTACTGAGGTTTTCCAGGTTCTAGCCTGGACTTCCATGGGTTTAAATTTTCCATTGTAAGTGAGAAAAAAAATGTTTGCTACAATTATACTTGGAAATAGGAAATACCTGGTTGTGTCCTCCTTCACCTCTTTCCTATTTTTGCAGAGTGAAAGCTCTGTGAGGCAGCTTCATCTCTGTCTGGTCCTGCAGATATTTATTTTAATGATTCATTTCCACATGGGAATAGTGACACAAATGGATGGCATTGAAGACACCTGCGCTCTGTTCACTGTGGGGTCAGAGCACAGGGTGGTGGCTCCTGGGGGCTCTGGGGCTAACACAACGTGGGGTGATGGTGCTGAGTGTGCAGCACTGTGCAGTGCCAAGAGCACACCAGGAGAGCGTGTCTCTCAGTGATTCCAGACCTTTTCTGCTTGTTGGAGTGGGTTTTGGTGCTGTGTTCTGACCTTTGTCTGCCCTGATGCCTTGCTTTGGAGAGTACAGTGGCTTTTACATTTGTGCACCCAGACCTCCCCCTGCGGCTTCCTCACTGACGTTTGGCGGGTTAAAAATGGTTTTATTTGCACAACTTGAGGGTGGGGGCGATTACCACAAAGCCTGAGATGTGTTGTTGTTGTTGTTCACATACAGGTGAGGTCTGCCATAAATCCTATACTCAGTTTTCAAACCTTTGTCGTCATAAGCGCATGCATGCTGATTGCAGAACCCAAATCAAGTGCAAAGACTGTGGACAAATGTTCAGCACTACGTCTTCCTTAAATAAACACAGGAGATTTTGTGAGGGCAAGAACCATTTTGCAGCAGGAGGATTTTTTGGCCAAGGCATTTCTCTTCCTGGAACCCCAGCTATGGATAAAACGTCCATGGTTAATATGAATCATGCAAATCCGGGCCTTGCTGACTATTTTGGAGCCAATAGGCATCCTGCTGGTCTTACCTTTCCAACAGCTCCTGGATTTTCTTTTAGCTTCCCCGGTCTGTTTCCTTCAGGCTTGTACCACAGGCCACCTTTGCTACCTACTAGTTCTCCTGTTAAAGGACTTCCGAGCGCAGATCAGACAAACAAAAGCCAAAGTCCCCTCATGACAAATCCTCAGATACTGCCAGCCACCCAGGATATTTTGAAGGCACTAAATAAACCACCATCAGTAGGGGAGAATAAGCCAGTGGAGCTTCAACCAGAAGGGTCCTCTGAAGAGAGGCATGAGAAACTCAGTGACCAGTCAGAGAGTAGTGACCTTGACCTTGACGATGTCAGTACCCCCAGTGGCAGTGACCTGGAAACCACCTCGGGCTCTGATCTGGAAAGTGACATTGAAAGTGAGAAAGAGAAATTTAAAGAAAATGGTAAAATGTTCAAAGAAAAAGTAAGCTCTCTGCAGAGCCTGGCGTCAATAAATAATAAGAAAGACCACAGCAATCATTCCATTTTCTCACCATCCTTAGAGGAGCAGACTGCGGTGTCAGGAGCGGTGAATGATTCTATAAAGGCTATTGCTTCTATTGCTGAAAAGTACTTTGGTTCAACAGGACTTGTGGGGCTGCAAGACAAAAAAGTCGGAGCCTTACCTTACCCTTCCATGTTTCCCCTCCCGTTTTTTCCAGCATTCTCTCAGTCAATGTATCCATTTCCTGATAGAGACTTGAGACCGTTAGCCTTGAAAGTGGAGCCCCAATCACCCAGTGAAATTAAGAAGATCCCAAAGGGAAGCTCTGAGTCTCCCTTTGACCTCACCATAAAACGTAAGGAGGAGAAGCCACTTACCCCCATCCCCTCAAAGCCAGCAGCCCCCTCTGCATCCAGCCAGGACCAGCCCCTGGATCTCAGCATGGGCAGCCGGAGCCGCGCCAGCAGCACCAAGCCCGCCGAGCCTCGGAAGAACCACGTCTTTGGGGAGAAGAAAGGAGGAGACCTGGAGCAAAGGAAAGCCTCAGAGTCCTCTCTGCAGCACGCCAGGCCCACCCCGTTCTTCATGGATCCCATCTACAGGTAAAGGGCCCTCTGCTGCTTGCAGCATCCTTTGGTGCAGGGCTGCCACCCTGTCCCTCCCAGTGTCCCTGGAGGTGCCATTGCACTGCCAGGGCATGGGGGCCCAGGCCACATGCTGACCTGTACATCCCTCCTCCCATCCCAGTGCTCCAAGTGGGCCACAGGACTGGGAATACTGCAGTTAGCAAGCCCTCATTGCCAGGAGTCATGGGTTTAACCTGCATAACTTGGCATTCAGAAGTTGAATATATTCTCTTACCCATCAATGAGCCGGCATCAGTATTGAATGTTTGTTTATTTGATGTGTATTTTATGTTGCTGGTTTGCCTGAAATTAATTTTCTTCCAAAACTCTGCCTACTCTGGCTTCCCCTGGAGATGACAGTGCCTCTCCCCAGGGTACCCCTTGTACTCCACTCTGCCAGCTCCTCTTGAACTCGAGAGGAGTTTCCCACAAGTACAACAAAGAAACACATTGGCCCTAAGGTGTACTAAAAGTGTGGAAATTGAGAATGATTTCTGCACTTTTTTACCATTATTTGAATGCTGAGTTGATTTCTTCAGGCATTTCATTCATGGAATTGAAGGCACAGCATCCTTGTGTGTACAAAGCCTCACCAGTGGGCTCCTTAGTTATAGAATCATCACAGAAAGCTTGGGTTGGAAGGGCCTTAAAGCTCACCTGATTCCAACCCCGTGCCATGGGCAGGGACACCTTCTACTCCACCAGGCTGTGCAGATCCCCATCCTTGTGAAATCAACAGGAGCCTCACTGTTGCTTTGAAAGGTGCACACTGTCAGTGAGCTGAGATTTTAAAAAGCAGTGGTAAAACCCAGACCTCCTGATGTTTCCCAGCAGAACTGAGATGGATCTCACTGGGATGTGAATTTCACCTGCACCCTGTGTGTGTCAGCCCCTCTTTGCCCTTTCTGCTCTTATATCTGTAAAGAGTCAAAGTCATGCATCTAAATTAGTTTAGAGAAATATTAGCCATAAAAATATTTATCTGCAATATAAATGACTGATTTTACAGCCTGTTGTTAAGAAAAAAGGATATTGCCATGTAAATTATGTTAATTTATTACTTTGCCTGAAAAAGAAATGCTGTGGGCAAAGTTTTGGAGAGTGCTGGGGCATAAGACAACAAGTCTGCATTTTGAAGAAACAGGATATGATGCTATTTACTGGGATGGTTTTATTCATGCCAGATTGATATCTGTGTAAGACCACACATTTTCTTTGCGTCATATTCACTTAAAATGCCTGAAGCAGTGGAAATAATGATCCGTGTTTTATGGCCCTGCATTACCAACTAATTAAATTGCACTGCAAACTCCCCTGCCCAGGGCAGAGGGGTTGGAACTAGATGATCTTTAGGGTCCCTTCCAACCCAAACCATTCTGTGAGCCTACATTGCTGTGATTTTAATGAAATCTGTACAAATTCTGGCAGTTATTTCTGAGGCTTCCTTTGCCATGAGCTACCTCTACATGTGGACCATGCACAGCACTAACAGAAAAAGCAAAACCCTCAAATTTCAATGCCCTTCTGAATTACCCATGCTGGGTTTTGCTGCCATGAGTGAATTGCAGGACTTGTTGCTGGCACCTCAGATTCAGTGTGTTTCTACAAGCCCACCTTTCTTGCCCTCCTTGGCCTTGGCACAGGGGAGATTTCCAGGGTGGTGGCTGTGATGTTATGTTGGACAGATGGCAAGGGACCCGTTGCTTAAGGCTCTTAAATTCTTCTCCTCTTAGTGCTGAGCATGCTCAGGTGCCTTATTTCTCTATAAAAGTGCTTGGTAGTTAGTCATTGGTTCCAATTATAATGGTTACCAATCTTTTAAATGGGATAATTGCCTATATAAATGGTATAATCAGCTTTAAAGGTGATTCCCAGCCCCACCCTGCCAGCAATGAGCTGTGTGTGAGAATTAAGACTTGGGTATCCTCCCTTATCTTTTACTGTTATCTCCTAAAAACAAATTGCTTGATGTGTAATTGCCTGTTTTAAATCTGAGTAGCTGTATGATTATTAATATCTGAGACTGATTCATCACAAGCAAATCTAATTTTAACATTTACAGAGTAGAAAAAAGAAAACTAACTGACCCACTGGAAGCTTTAAAAGAGAAATACTTGAGACCTTCCCCGGGATTCTTGTTTCATCCACAAGTAAGTATTTTGGGAATTTTGATGTTGTAAACAAGCCTGTTGATGCTTCAAAGCAGGTGCAGAGAAATGAATGCAGTCTTAGTCATTTTTGGATTTCCTAAATACACACAGTTTTTGCAGGACCATTGTGGTGGAAAAGCGTAAGCATTGTTCTGAGCTTCTTGATGTTTTGCAGATGAAACAACATGTTTTGATTATAGAGGAAGCCAGATTCGAGCTGAATGTGTCTTTTAGAACCATTTTCCTCCAAAACCATAACGTAGCTACCAACATTTGCTGCCACTCATGTCTTCAGCACTCTCCTGTGCTCTGGGCAAGGACAGCCAGTGCAGATTCACAGTAAGGACACCAAAGCTGAGCATCCCACTTCAAAAGGGATTTTATTTTGTTTAAGGACTCTCATAAAAAAGTTTCCACCTGATGTTTGCAAGGCTCATAGCTCCACAGTTTCTTTGGTAGCTGCAACGTGTGCAGTGTGTGTGGGATCCCTTCTCCTCCATTCCTGAAGAGAGACTTTATGAGGGCTACTTATTGTTCACAGAGCATAATCCTGGATGAAAAACATTTAGGAGTGTGTCCCAAAACAGTTTAACAACTGTGATGTGAATGAGGTATAGCAAGAAGATCTGTGTGCACACTATCCATTGCTTTTCTCCACCAGTACTGCACCCTCCTTTTGCCTTCCTCCTCCTTGCTCAAGGACATTTTGCTGAAAATCTCAGTTAAATCTTACACCTGGAATAAAATGCTCTGTGGTATTTACAGATTTGAGCTCCTTGCTGACTGTGGGCTGTTTCATCTTAGTAATGACACCCTCTACACATCCTGTATTTTAAGCACACGACCTTGAGCTGCTGTCTCTGGTTCAGGTTCCTCTGAATTCCAAGGCAAAACAGCCCAATTATCTGCTACCAATTGCTTTTTAAATTTTTTTAAATTATTTTTTTAAATTTTTTTTTCCCCAGTGAAGTTCTAACTTGTTATGCCTGGAATATATTCTGAAATATGGCACTTCTGCAGGACTGGGAAGAGCTGCTGGTAGCATATATGGCTCCAGATACAGAAAAACACCCCTTTCCAATTTCAATGTCTGAACAAAGTGTTGGATCTAAGTATTAAAGTATTTAGTAGTATTTACATGCTGTAAGTATTTATGGCATTTATGAGCACTAAATAAGAATTTAAGATGTGTTAAAATCACTGAGAATTTAAGTGCAAGGTTTAATAGCAGCTTAGCACCTCCTGCTGAGTTACCTTAAATAAGGTAAATCTGCCCAATTGGCAAAACAAGTGAAAATTCCCCTTTAGTAACAGACAGTGCTAATGCACAAATACACAAAGGACCTCAATCTGCTTTTTGTCCCTGCTGTAAAACAGACTGGTTCCTCTCCATCAAGTCAACGATTCTGTTAGAGCAGCTAAGGAGCTGTAAATTATGAGTAAATTATTTAAATGAGGGCATTTTAGATACTGCATTAGTGGAAAGAGCAGGATTATTTTGCTTGGTGCTCTGTAGCTGTTCACAAGCTGTAACTCAGAGTGGTTCAGTGCTGTTGGATTTGGGGGTTCTGAAGGTGTTGCTGCAGGCTGGACTGATGCCAGTGGTAGCTGGGGTGGTCAGTGGGTGGGAAAGGGGCTGCTGGGGTAAAATTCACTGTTTGGAGTTTGGCTGTGGTGGGCAGGAAAGGAGTTGGATATTTCATGTAGCACTGTGTGACTGAGTTACCTGGGGGTCAGGTGAGGATGTGGGGGTGAAATGGAGACATTGGGCATTTCCCTGTTGATTAGTGATGTCAGGCTTCCACCCTTTGTGTTAGTCCCAGGGGGTTGGTGAATCTCTTGTTGGAAGGTCCCAGGGCTGTCACCAAGGGCCAGCCCAGGTGGGACAGAGATGATTATCTCCACATTTCTCACTGAGCAAGAGAATAGAGAGCCCATGGCAAAGCCTGGCTGTGGTTTTAATCCCTTACCTGAGTGAGAGGGATAAGGTCTTTAACTTGGTGTGAGCTGGATCGATGCAGAGGTCAGGAGTGTAACAGGCACTAAGGAACATTGTAAAAGAAAACCAAACCACCAGCACATGTCCTGTCAAAAAAGCAAATGTCAAAATGCTTTCTTGCAAACTTTAATAGAGCAGAAAGGAGCCTCCTGTTTGCAGAGGCAGAATCTGGCTTGGTATTTATAGAGGGCTGGGGAAGGCTTCCAGAAAAGCTGTTTTTTCTTTATAGTCCTGTTCACTCCTGTAAAAGCACAGGTGGGGAGTGCTCTGCCAGTTTTCATTTTCTGATGGCAGCGTTTAAAATATTTACAAACTTATTGTTCATCTCCTAAAAGCTTGCGGTTTGGTTGTTGAATTTATTCCTGAAAATTACCATCCGAGGGACTAAGAATTTATTATTTCTTAACTAGATAATATGAGAGCAAACAGATGGATCTTTCAAATAGGTTTCTGAAATAGAACTTATAGACATAAACCCTGAAGTCTGTATCCCTGGCTGGGCAAAATTCCTCCCTGTGCCCAAAAGCTATGAAAATTAGATAATTTAATGGCATTTCTCAATAATTTGCCATTACAATAATTGTATTTTTAGGAAGAGAACACCCATCTACAATAAATCATTCAGAAAAACATTTTAATTAGTATCTTTAGATAAAATCTTAGTAACTAGATTGATTGCAATAAAGATTCCAATGCAGGAATAATGTGTTATTTTTGTTTCAATTTTGCTCCCAGTTCCAATTGCCTGATCAAAGAATTTGGGTAAGTTCATTGCTTATATTTTTGATTTAGTCACTGTGAAATAAATTGCATAAGAAAAATATAATATGAAAGATAACTTACCTCTCAATTATGGAGCATGCCACTCTTTCCTACAGGGTCTTGCAGCTCAGCAGATAAATATGCTCCTATGTCAAATTGGCTTTATTTTTATGTACCTGATCCTGCTGGTTTGGTTTGGTGAAGGCAATGGGAGCTTTACCTGAGTGAGGGTTGTAGAATGCAGTCTTTGTTTATATGTGACTGAAATCGTTCCAGGCCTTTTTCCTTCAGAGATTGCAGTGAAATTTTCAGGCTGAAATCTTGTTAGATTGCAATAGTTAATAAATATTTAATCTATATTAAAATACAGAGTCTCGGAGGATTTAATGTTTCTCTCTCATTTGACTTCAGTGGGAGTTAGTCACTTAATAGTCACTTAAATAGCTTTGAAATTTTGAGCCTAATTGCTCATAGCAGTGCTTAAAGCAGAAATAAAACACCCATTTATTTGCTGTGTTTAGGTCAAATTTGTCCTCTGTGTATAGTTACATCACCCTCCTTACATGAACAGGAATTGTGCTTTTAGTGCACTATGGGATAAATTTAGGCTTTCTCTTCTATTTTTATAAAACCTTGTTTTTAATGCATATGGATTGTTCATGAGAAGAAAAAGAGCCACAGCTTTTGCAGATGCAGCTCCAAAATCTCCACGTTCTGCTCTCACCGCTGGCTCCTCAGCTGCAGCGCCCAGCCCATAAATACTTGTCCCAGATTTTCCCAGCCTTTGGGCTTTGGAGGGGAGAGCTGGAGCCAGGAGGCAGGGCTGGGGTCCTGGCTCAGTGCTGCTCGTTGCTCTGACTGTGAGCTGGACTCATTTCACCAGGCAAAGCCAGAATTCTGCACAGTGAGCGCTGGGATCTCCTGCTCCCCTGCATGTGTGTCCCTGCACGGGGCTCTGATGGGCTCTGAGCCCTGCCCTCTGCCCCATGCCCTCCTTGGCACACTTCTAGAGCAGTGCTGGCCTTTGCTTTGTGTGCACACGTAGATTTTCATCCCTCTTTCTTCCTGGGAAGAGCTCTTTCACACAGTGCAAAGATGCTCTGGGAGCCTGAGCTGGAAGGAGTTGAGCAGGCACTGAAGGACTCCTGAGAGCACCCAGAGGTGTTGCAGGAGCTCAGCAAGCAGGAGAGAGGTTAGGTGCCAGACTTGGAGAGCACAGGAGGTAGTTCCCAAATATATTTTTTTGGAAATTCATTGTAGGACATGAAGGGGCCATAAGTAGTGTTTGTGATTTGGGCCAGGCACGCTTAATCCTGTTGTCTCAGAAAAGTGGCTCTGCTTCAGCAGGTTTGGGAAGTGGAAAAACCCAGTGCAGTCTGTTTCTTCTGTCTGATTTCCTTGACTTTGGCTCAGTCCTCAGATTTCCATCATCCTGCTCCTTTTGTGAGTGTTTGTCTCCTGGCTGTGCTCATTCTTTGAGCAGCTCCAGCAGAAATAGGTTTAAAACATGAAGTTACTGAGCAGGATGCTGATTCATGGATAAATCTCATCTTGAGAGATTTGGTTATGTCACACAAGCCTTTCCACCTCAATTCCCTGTTGCATGTGCCACAAATTTCAAGATTATTTGAGATAGTTTTTTTCATTGTTCCCTGGAGCCGTATGGTGCAAATCAATAGGCAACACCCTCTTGAATAATCAGGATTAATTTGATCTATTTATGCCATTTTGGTCCTATCAGGAGAAAGTTGCTCTAAGGAGTTCCGTAATTTTAGGCAGACAATATTTGGTTTACGGAGAACCATTGTAATTGAAACAACTTTACAAATGAATGGAAAGGAATTTGGTGAGGGCCTTAACAAAACTTTTGTTTCACTAGGCTGATTTTTAGGACACAATCCATTCTGTTAACTGAGCTTGATCCCCACCAACTGCATTCATACAAATCCAGTTATTCTGGAGCCATACTGCAGATCAGCAGGAGTTTCTTGCTACTGCTTCATAAAGTTCAGCCACATGTGATTGGTGTCTTGAACGTGAATATAACTCAGCCAAGTTCCAGGGCTGGCTGTCCCAATACACGCAGTTTCAAGACATGATTCACAAATTGCAGATTTTCGAGGCAACGTTATAACTTCAGCTGGGGGAGGGAGAAATCCTGAGCTTTAGCAGTTGGATTTTGTAGAGTTCCCCAAATAACAGTAATAAAAATAGAAAGCAAACACTTGAACAGTTCTTTTCCCATGAGGTCTGGCCATAAAGTCAGTTGTTTTTGTGATAGTAGCAATGAAGGAGTCACGTTTGTCAAATATGAGGTCATGCAATTCATGACATTGTCTGAGAGATTATTTCATATCATCAGGTTATTCTTAAAAAGCACCAACAGCAAACCTTCACTTTATTTATGCCACTTTTTCTTGGGTTGGTTAATAAATTTTAAGACAAATGTCCAAGGCCCCTGCTGATGATATCTTGCCCGCTGAAATGTTTATAAATACTTGTTTTAGCCGATTATGGTAATGTCTGCATTTCTGAGTCGGAGCTGGGGAATTGTGACTGCACATTAGTTTGCGTCAGTCGGAGGTTAATAGCCTCTCAGGGAGGTGGGGGAAAGCTGCTTCCTTTTCCAGACATCTGGACACAGATAGAATCAACAGCTCTTATATATGTAAATCAAAAGTTGCTGTTCTATATAAAACACTGTCACTCACTGATGGCAGATTAGGAGTGCGTGACTTGTCCGTGAGGCAATAGCTGTATGCGAAATATGTAACAGGATCTCCTCCCTCTGCTGATCCTTGGAGAGCTTTCTCCACGGGCATGGCAATTCCTCTAATCCAATCCTTGGGGTCAAGCAGTGCTTCACCCCTGTGCCCCACTCAGGGATCACCACAGCCCTTGGGTGTTGGGTTGGGCTGCAAACCCCCTGAAAGCACAGCTGGTGGCTTTAGCCACACACCTGCCTCTCTGGTGGTCCCCTGGAGAAGGGAGGTGACCATGAGCATCCACCCAATCCCCTTAGGACAGCCACTGTCACCAACACCTCTCTCCTGGAGTTTGGTGGCTTGAGCAGCATCTCCATGGCCAACACAACTCCTGGAGGCAGGCCTTGCTTTGCCATCAGTGTTTGGAAGGGTGAAAAGCTACTTCAGTTGTGTTTCAGCTGGAAGAGGGAGTTCCATTTTGGGAGGAAAGTCATCTCCTGGGTTAACATTTAGTCATTAAAAAAAAAGTGGAAAGAGGGAAAGAGTAAGAACAAAATAGTGATTTTTACAATCACTGAGGATTACCAGTGGTGTCACTGGGCTCTGAAGTGTGGCATATGTGTCTGTAAATGCCATAGGAAGAAGGGTGAGCAGGCTGAGAGTTTGTTTACTGTGAGTAGCCAAATCCAGAACTGACTATGAAGATTTTGCAGAAGATTCAGAGAAAGCTGAATTACCAGGATTAAAACAGCAATAAAAGTCAATATAGTAAATACCCAGTAATGCCAAGGGGAAAGTGTGACTTTTAACTCCTATCATTCAGGAAAAAGATCTTGAAGTTATTAGTCTTATGAAAATATCACCTGAGTGCTTAGCAGAAAGGAATTGAAAACACCATTATGTTATACTGCCTTCAGGTCTTGAATACAGCTAAAGTTCCTCTCAAAAGGCCATAGTAGAATTCAAAAAGACACAGAAAAGTGCAACAATGATGATCATAGGTAGGGAACAACTTCCATTCAAAAAGAGACTAAGTAGATTTTGATTTTTTCAGCTGGGAAAAAAAATGCCTGAGGGAGCTGTGCCCCAACCCCTTGAGCCCATGAATGGTGAGCAGAACCTGAATGAGGAATGGTTATTCATTAGTGATAACAATACCAAAAAAAGCCCCACAGAAAATATCAGGCAAAAGGCTTAGAAGGAACAAAAGCCAGTATCTTTTCATATGCACCTAATTAAATTGGTGAACTCTCCTTGACGGAAATATAAATGGGTTTGAAAAGGTTTAGCCAAGTGAATGGGAGCAGCAGCAATGGCTGTTCAATGTTGTAACAGAGATGCAGCCTCCAATTAATGCTCTTGCACCTCCCTGTGCTGGTGTGTGGCAGGGGGGACATCTGTCCCTTGCCCACCCTCCTGTGTGTCCCCTGGAGCCACTGCTTGGCACTGAGTACCAGCTTCCAAAACCTCACGTTTCTAAACCTCAGGTTTAGAATTCCTGCTTGGTTTTGGTGTCTGAATTAGTCCTCAGTGCAAAACCTCTGGATTTCTTACTGCTCAGCTGGTATTTTGCAAACAGACTGGTGAGCAGGGGCTGCCTGCCTGCACTGAAGGTGATGGAAAGCACATGGTGGATCAGGGCTGCAGGATTTCATGGGCTGTAAAATGCCCCCACAGCCCAGGAACCCATCTCACCACAGGAATTTGCATCTTGAAGGCTCTGAGCACCAACACACTACAGGACTTCTTAAGAAAATGCCCCAGTTTTGGTTCTTGGGAGCCCTAACTCCAGCAGATAATAGCAGCTATAATTATCCTGATAGCAGTGGAGTGACAGTGCCTTGGATCAGCAAAGCTGTGGGGCCAAACACTTCCCATTGGTGCTGGTGCAGTTCTTGAAAAACATAAATCATACCAGGTCATCACATAAGTCAGGCTTAAAAAAAAAAACCAACTCAACAGCAAAACAGCAAGCACAATAGTCATTCCTATGGTGAGAAACATATTTTTAGAAAGCGAGTAATACTTTAAAATAATTGGAAGTGCTCGTGTTTCCTCTGGATGAGGGATTTGAGATTAGGTGCTGATTTCATACCTATTTTGGGACTGATGTAATCCTGGAGGCAGTGTTTGTGGTAGAGCTGATCTGTGTTGCTGTGCATGAAACAGGAGCCCACCTCAGCTTCTACTCTGCAAAATCCTGGAAATAAGAACTAAAACAAAAATCAGCATGACTAAGCCATTTTAAACGTAAAGGGGAAAATAGTTGCTTTAATATATTACTGGCAGGCACCATGTGCATGAGAAATTGAGATCCAAAAATGATTTAAACCCACTAGATAATGAAATGGACTTGAATATTAAATATACATAAATAAAACATTTATTATACTTCTCAGTACCCTTATTATTCTTCACCATAAATATGTGATATCGTAACCCATGCACTGTCTTGTCAT
Source organism: Oenanthe melanoleuca (assembly GCF_029582105.1). Lineage (NCBI taxonomy): Eukaryota > Metazoa > Chordata > Aves > Passeriformes > Muscicapidae > Oenanthe > Oenanthe melanoleuca. The sequence continues at coordinate 15,892,786 of NC_079343.1, read as the reverse complement.
TGCTAATCAGCCAGAAGGCCAAAGGGCATTTTTCATTCAAACCATTTATTTTCAGCAGTTGTAAAATAGATGAGTGAATTTTTGTGGGGAGCAATTAGAAGGAATTAAAGGCAGTGGAAGAACTGTTTTAAAAGCTCTAAGAATCAATTCCAAGCAAAGGAGAAGATGAAGTCGTATAAAAAGAAATATATGGTAATGTTGAGGTGTATGGGTTGATAATGACATCTTGGTGCTGAGATAGAATTACCTCCTCTCCCAGCAGCATCATCATTACATATCTCATGCCTGTGATCAGTACATGTCAAAATCCTTCATATTGACAAATGTGCTGTCCACTTGCATCTGTGGAGAATGTTTTAGCAGCTGAGTGATTATGAATCAAACCCCAGAGCTTACAGCCCTTGCTGCCTCTCAATGCTTTCACATTTGTTGCCTGACAAGTAAATGTATCTTGACTTCCCTCTGAGATTTTTTATTTTTTTCCACCGTGTTTGATGAAAGACATTTGGCAAATTGGCAGTGGTACCCTGTACGTTGCAATTTGTACTCAGCATTAGGAATTTGAGCATGAAATGAGAGGGCAGGCTACAGGCTAAAGGGAAAAAACCAACCCAACCCAAAGGCAGAGCTAACCAGCATGGAAACAGTCATGCCAGGAGACAACCGTGTAATTCTGCCAATGAAAATAAAATTAAAGAAACCTGCAAAAATGCCCAGTTCTCCCAATTAAAATTTCAGTTTTCCAACAATCAGAGGAACCTTTTATGGATTTTGAAGAACAGTCTGTGGAGATGTTCCAGCTGAGAAGGGTTCAACATCTTGTCTTTCATATAATTTCCTTCTTCATTACAAGCAAGATCTTGCACAGGGCTCATGCTGTGGGGTTTGTGCTCTGTAGGTGAGAGCTTGACTTTCTGTTTTTTTCATTTGTTTGTGGTGTTATAAAGAGGTGGATGGTTATTCTCACCTGTCAGTAGGCTCAGCAGCATTCTTGAACTCTTCAAGTGGTAATGTTTGAGATTTTGGAGGAGCTTTTCGTGGTCTGTTCCAGACACCTTAAAGGAAACTGTTCTCCAGAAATTATTTAATCCCTGCTCCCTGCAAATTACAGACAGCTAATCAAGAGTGGAGCCATCCCAAAGCACATAGGAGTTATAAGCAACTAAAGATAGAGCAAGAATATTAAGAGATGGAAAAATAGCATAGACATCTAACAGGTAATGTGAATACAGAGCACCAAACCCACCAAAGCTTCATTTCTTCTGTGTTTATCTAATGGTCTTTGGCTCTGATGGGCTAGAACATTGGACTGGATGGCTGGATGTGGCTGGGACATTGATGGAGCCTCTTTGGATCTGGATTGTTGCAGCCCTTGGTTGAGCTGGAGAGACATAAGGTTTCCTCTGCAAGTCCTCAAAAATATAAAATTAGAAATGCAGTTATTATTTCTGTTCATTTGGTAATATATATTCAGTGATTTAGATGGGATGCACAGATGTGTAGGCACACAACCACAGATCATGACTGCAAAACCTGGAATTTTACAGGAGAAAAATAAGAAGAAACTGGCTGATCATTACCCTCATGGCCCATAATTTTCAAGACTGCAGCTCTACACTGATTTTTTTTTTTTTTTCCCCTTTTCTTCTTTCACTTGTCAGCCGATGTTCTCTTCATTCCGGGTCCCCGCTGGGGGGCAGGAAGCCGAGGGGATCGTTCACCTGGGGGGGCTCTGTCTGTCTCCTGCTGCAGGTGTCAGCTATAGAAAGCATGGCCGAGAAGCTGGAGGGTTTCAGCGCCCTGAAGCCGGAGGGCAGCGAGCTGCTGCAGGCAGTGCCATCCATGTTCAGCTTCCGCGCGCCGCCCAGCGCGCTCCCCGACACGCTGCTGCGCAAGGGCAAGGAGCGCTACACCTGCAGGTACCCTGCCCCAGCCCTCCTGCCACCCCTCAGCTCCCACTGCCCAGCAGGGAAAGCCTTCCTGCCATCAGGAATGGCGTGGCCAGCAAGAGCAGGGAGGTTGTTCGTGCCCTGGGCTCGGCACTGGCGTGCTGCGTCAAGTTCTGGCCCCTCAGTTTAGGGGGGATGGTGAGATGCTTGAGTGTGTCCAGAGGAGGCAACAAGGTGAGGGGCTTGGAACACAAACCCTGTGAGGAATGGCTGAGGGAGCTGGGCTTGTTCAGCCTGGAGAAAAGGAGATCAGCTCCCTGAAAGGTGGCTGTAGCCAGGTAGAGTTGGTCTCTTTCTCCAAGCAGCAGCTGCCAGAACGAGAGGACACGGCTTTAAGGTGCACCAAGGGAAATATAGGATGGATATTAGGAAAAATTTTTTTACAGAAAGAGTGATAAAGTATTGGTATGATCTACCTAGGGAGGCGGTGGAGTCACCATCCCTGGGTTTATTTAAAAACAGACTGGATGTGGCACTCGGTGCCATGGTGCAGTTGAGGTTTTAGGGCATGGGTTGGACTCAATGATCTTGAAGGTATCTTCCAGCCTGGTGATTCTGTGATTCTAGTTATTAAATTATTGGTGTTACGAAACAAAGAGCTCTCCCTTGATACCTTGGAGTGGCTGCCTAGAACAGAGGCTAGACAAGATTCAGAGAATAAAGGGGTTATTTTTTAAAGGCCTTCAATAGGTACACATTGGGCAGTCAGAAGCCTCCAAAGGCTACACCCAAGACCGACGATGGTCACAAGTTTTTCAGACAATTTTAAGTCCATTTACATATCAGGGATTAATCCTCCAATTACAGTTTCAGCTAATGAAGTAATTTACTCTGATTTTGCCCCTCTCTGTAGTTTACATCTCTCAGGGCCTGAGACAGTGAGGTGTCCTTGAATTTCAGGCCTAGAGGAATTGTTTTATCTGACCAAATTGTGAAGACAGTAGCTAACACTCTACAGGGAGTTTTAGAGTTATACACTAAAGCAGTACAGGATCTGAAAAATATAAAAGCTAAATCCTAAGGCATCACCCTGTATCACAGCGGTTTGATAAATGAGGTGAAAACTGTTATATAAACAATTCTTTTTTTCTCAAATTTTCTCATCACTTTCATATATGAAAGTGTGCTTTCATTATTGATTTTTTTGATCATAAACTACAGACGTGTTTTCTCTCGGGCTTCTGGTTTTAATATCCAAAGGGATCAGTGATAAAATACATTACTTATTAGGACTTGTGTGTACGGACTTTAAAAAAACCCCACAATGAAGATAGTCTTTGAATGTGCACCCAAAATGAATGGGGGCTTTGTCAAGGAGAGTGGAATTAGCTGTGCGGGTATTTTGAAGGCTTATACATCACGTTGTGAAAAAATAAATGGGATGTTAAAAGTGTAGGGATGCAATCTTCAAAGTCGTCATGCAGAGCAGCCATCACCCTCCTTCCCTTAAGAGAGTGCTGTGTGTGCTCTGCCCCCATGCAAAAATGGGCTCAATGTCCTCAACAGAATGGGCCAATTATAAACTGAATATTAATATATTCCTTGAACAAAGGGGGAGAATTCGTGATAATTTTTTTTTTTGCCATTTTTTTTTCCTGTGGCGTATTATCGAGGTTGGAGAATGGTTTTTAAATTGCACTGTTTAGGTCTCTGTATCATCTCCAGAATGTGCAAGCATTTGACACTGGCATATCAGTTTATCTGATCTTTTTGAAAACATGTCACCTTCTTTCAAGACATGTTGTTATAGAAACATACCTTGATGGATTAGGTCTTTGAGTCTTGTCTGCTCTGATCCTATTCAATGCACAGAACGGTGTCATGTTTGCTGACATGTAGAATTGGTTGAAAGGTTTGAAATTTGCTTACACAGAGGCAGAAATCCAAGGCTTCAATAACAGATTTGCTTGATTCCAAATCTGAATGAGGCTGGTAATCACCCAGTGGGCTTAGAACCTTGGGGTGATCTTTGAAACAGGTTTTTCATACAACCAAGCAAAGCTGGTTGGTGCCAGCAGTTCCAACCCCTCTCCTGTGTGTGTGACATTTGCTGAGATGTTGTTGCACCAAAGCCATGCCAGTAGGACCATATTGAGATAATTCCATTTGGGCTGTGCATCCAGTGCAGCTCAGATTGGGAGCCACTGAAGGATGTGTTGTCTTATCAAAGGTTTTCTTATCACAGATACTGTGGCAAGATTTTCCCGAGATCTGCGAACCTGACCCGTCACCTGAGGACGCACACTGGAGAGCAGCCCTACAGGTACCACACCCCTCACCCCTGCTTGTGGCCAAGCTTTGGGGTCCCTTCCAATGCAGACATTTTCTGTGAATAAAGCCAGGGAATTCAACATCCTTGCTGGACCAGCTCCAGCCCTTCCTCCGTAGCTTTGGACCCACCATTGCATTTTGGTCTCGGAGTTTTGTGCATTTGGTGCTGATCCTTGGTGTTGAAGCTGCAGAAAAGGAGAGAGTTTTGGTCTTAGTGAAGTTCTTTTGGCTGGGGCAGCTTCCCAACACAGTCCCCAATTCCTGTCCTTGCTGGCAGAGTGGCTGGTGCTGCTGAACCAGTGATTGAAGTGATGTTCAGTAGGGCTCATGGACGTATTTTCCCTTCCAATTTTTTTTTTTTTTGTTGGAGTCATGTGGTGTTATTTGCAGCCTAAATTTGGGTGATTTGTCAGTCATCTGATTGCTGAAAGGTCCTGGTTGCAAAGGCATTACTGTATTTATTTGTTTCCTGCCTAATCTGGATCCTTTCTGAGGTCTGCTTAACCAAAACCCATGTGGGTGCACTCTCCTGTTGATAACATGTGTGTGATACCAAATACAGGACAGTCACATTCAGAAATGTGTGTAAAGCTTCACCTTATTGAAAATGAAAGGCTAATTTAAACTGGAAAGAGGCCAGTTCATAAAACAAATGCACAGATTTCTGCATTTTACGAGCTGTAAAGAGCAGAGTAAGCTCATTGTTTGTGAGGAAACAATATGTTTTCTGCATCTAGTCTCTTTGGGAAATGAGATTCACATCTAATTTTATTGAAGGAAGGTCTTGATGCATGTTATACCCGTCCACTGCATAAAAGCCACAAGCAATTAGTAGCATAATGGGCGATTTCAGCACTAAAAAAAATTTGACATCACTGACAAGTGTAAGAGAGGCACAGGAGAAGTGAAAGATGGAAAAACTAAAGTGGTGAAGACTCTTGGCTAGTTGCCAGCCAGAGAATTTGGAATAGTTATAGTATGACTTAGTAATGGCTTAAAGAGCAATACAGTAAAGGCTTTAGGGACTCCAAATCACTACAGAGTATGAAAATTGATGCCTCTGGTACCAGAGTGATAGACTAAACTACTCACATTGGCACAGTATTAAAGGTTGGGATTGTTTATTGCTGGTTTTTGCAAGATAACCAAATTTCCTCTGGGATTAGCAATCAAGCAAGCTAATTCCTCAAGAAAAGATTTAATCACACAGTATAATTGAGAATAGGAAAAGAAATAGCCCTTTTTACCTTATTTGAGCATTAGAAGAGATCTGTTTCATGTTTTTTCCAAAAGTGTTTAATTGTATTGTATTGGCAGCACATGAAACAATAGAGTTATTGCTCTACTGTTTTCAAACTTCCCAACTTTGCGTGCAACAGTTTTAAAAACATGGGACTCAATTACCATAGCTAATTTGATGCCATAAGCTCAGAAATATTATGCTCATTCCTAGAGGCAGTATTTAACCTATAAAGTCTAATGTGAATTAAAGCTGAAAACCCACCATAGAAGTTATGTCTCCATTCCAAGAACACAGCTCTCCAGTTAGCCAAAATTTGTCTTTTTGTCAGAGAGGATTGAGCCTCAGTAGGGAGCAAGGAACTGGGTTGGTTGCTGAGGCTGAGCCCAGAAGGCTCTTCATGTATCTTAGGACAAATCTTACATTTCCAGCTACTAACAAACTTTCCTTCCCACTTGTTTTGTTGTTTTTTGTTTTTTTTAGATGCAAGTACTGTGACAGATCGTTTAGCATATCCTCTAACCTGCAGAGACACGTGCGTAACATCCACAATAAAGAGAAGCCATTCAAGTGTCACTTGTGTGACAGGTGTTTTGGTCAACAAACCAATCTTGACAGACATCTAAAAAAGCACGAGAACGGGAACATGTCTGGTATGTTCTGTCTTTTCCCTCCTGTCTCTTCCCTCCCCAGGCTGTCCCACATCCCCTGTGCTGGGATTGCCCATTCCCTGTCAGTGTCCACAGGCACACACTGCTCAAAGGGTGGGGGGTTGCAAAATATGTAAGTGCCTAAGCTCTGCTGACATTTAAAGTGCTTTGCAAATCCCAGCATAAACTCTCCCCTTGTATAACTTAAGACCACTGGATGATGCCTTTTGGTTTTAATTAAGCCAACCCATAGCGTTTTGAGGACAGGCTGGGAAAATTGGTTTAATCCCATCTCTGCAATCATTTGGCTCTCAATAGGAGTTCTAGATTTAGAGTCTCCAAAAGATTTTCCTGGCACCTTCTGATTTGGGTGTCTGCAGGGTTTAATAAAAACCCTCTCTGCAGTGCTTTCAGTCTGCATTTTGCCTCAAGGGAGATAACCAGAGGCAGTGAAGGCAGAGCTGTCTCTTTCCCAGTGCTCAGAGAAAGGTGTCTGACACTGGTTTCTCTGTGCTAATGAACCTGAGTGATTATGTCAATGGCTGCTCCATATTTTGAACAATTCTGGATAATTGATACCTAATAATTAAGCTCCATTTGCTCAGTTGAGCCATTAATCTTAAGGACAGCTATCAATAAACAGCCTTGGAATCACGAGAAGCAGGAGGGAGTTGTTGAAATAGAGACGTGGCAAAAGTGATGATAAAACATGATGATAAATGGTACCCAGCATGCAACCAAATAATTTTGGCTTGAAATCACCATTGCCCACGAATAATTACTAATTACTGGTTTTATGGCCAAAAGCTGATAATTCACACTGACCAGCTTTTGGCTCTCACCCATTTTAACCAGCTTCAATTTCACTTTGATTTAAATGGTTAAATATAGAAAATGTAAAGGAGCAGCAACAGACGTCATATGTTTTGCTTTAAGGTACTGCAACATCTTCACCTCACTCAGAACTGGAAAGCACAGGGGCAATCCTAGATGACAAGGAAGACTCTTACTTCACAGAAATTAGGAATTTTATTGGAAACAGCAACCACAACAATCAATCCCCCCGAAACTCAGAGGAGAGGTGAGTTGTGTCTTCTCTGCCTTCAGAAGGTGCCCACTGCTCCTTTTCCAGCTCTGCAGACCTGATTGTTCACTTTTGATGATGTGTGGAGCCAAAGTTATTTTAGAATCTGGTTGCTTCAGTGGCCACCTTGGTGTCTTAGGAAAAGAAATGTGTTGATTCCATCCCCACTGCATATGAAGATGTTCCAAGTGGCAGATGCTGGACAAGAGATTCCATCTGTGCACAGATTTCTCTTTGCATCTGGAGCTCTCAGTTTCAGCCTCCCACCGTTGATTTAAGTCTGCTAAAAAATTCCTTTTCTTTACATTCATGGCAGGACAGGTGAATTCTACATCCTGTGGCTGAGTGTATGGAGCCTTAGGATTTAAGTGCAATTTAAATGTGTAATTAATAAAGTAGACCAAGCTAAATTCTTGGATCAAATGGGAGATTGTAGCTGGAAGTCCTTTCCCGTAAGTAACTCAATCCCAAGAAAGATGCTGAGTAGCCAAAAGCCCGTGAGGCTGCGGGTGGGCCCTGGGAGTCCACAGAGCTCCACCATGTGAGAGAGCTTTTTCTACTAAGATTTATTAAGTATATGTGTGTTTGACTTCTTCTGAACTAACAGAAGAGAGACCACTTCTAAATATTTTCAGTTAATAAAAGTACAGCTAAGCAGAAAAGGCTGTGGGATGGAGCCCCGCATATTTTTTTGGGATTGGTGTTGCATTATGCATTATTTTCCCTTTTGAATTGGCATTGCATTATCAACATCAAAAAATTCTTACTGTTGGTGACAAACTCTGCTGTCTCCTCAATTTCTAGATGCCTTTGTGAAGGGATAAAAAGGGTGGACACAACAAAATTTCCACAAAAGTATTGGATTAAGTGATTACATGCATATTCAAATTTCATTCCATCTTGATTGGCAATGAGGGCTTGGGATTTTTTCCTTGCACATCTGGTCTCAACATGTCCTCCAACAGGAAGTCAGCAAAGTGGAAAGGTTGCTGGGTTGTGCAGTGTTTCCTTTCTAAATTTGGCACTTCAGACTGCTCTTGACGGATATTTTATCCCTGGCAAATTGCTGCATTTGAAAGCATAATTAGAGAATCTGTTTTCTTAATCACATGGCTTTTGTTACTTTGGTTGTAGTCCATCTCCCTTTCATTTCTAGCAGCCTCAATTGAGCATAACAAGCAAGTTGGCAGCCCAAACTGCGCTCAGCAATTTCTTATTTCTGCCTATTTAAATAAAAGATGATAAAGAGATATTTCTCTGAAGATCTTAGAGGGAGGTGGCTGCTTCAGCTCTCCCTGCTCTGCACAACCTCAGATTTTTTTGATACTCTTCTAAAGACAGACCGTTCCCTAGAGCATTTTTTTCATGCAATACTAAACTCATGGCAGTCAGCTGGAATTTGCTCGGAACATAGATGAAGCTCTAATATGTTCAGGAAAGCGATGCTATTATTGTGGCAGAAACCAGCTTTGCTCCTCAGAAAGTCAGCAGAAAGTCAAATGTTAAACACCAGCAAGGCTGTGAGGGCTCATCTTATCTTGCTCCAGCGTTGGGTCTATCCCATATTGTCGCGCACAGTTTGAAGCACACGGAGTCTGAAGCAAACTGCGTGCGGACAATAAGGTTTCCATTTTTATAACTGTATTCCTGGAAGAGTTAAGGACCTTTTGCACAATGAGAACAATAGATGAATCAAGGCCTCTGTGCTACATGACGTGATGGGGGCAGATACAGTGGTAGCATGAGTTTTGGGGGGGCTCCACTGGGTGCAGCTCATTCACGTTGCTGTGCCTCTGCTTGGGGTTGGGGCCAAATTTCTTTAGCTCTTATTTGATGTGATGGACACAGAGCAGTGCTGGCTGCTCTGAATCCTGCAGGGTTGAGACCATTACCAGACGAGCCCCTACTTCAGTGTGGGTATTATGTCCTTGATAAAAATCCTGTAGGAAGTAGTTAAGAGAAGTCATTGTCTGAGAGCAAAGGGCAGCGTAATAGCAGCGGGTAGACCAAATGGTTTTCCATGTGTGTATTGCTGTAATTACTCATTTAATAAGAATAAATGCACTTAAATTGCCATATGACCTTTCTTTTCATTGCTTTTTACCCTTCAGATCAGTCAATAACCTAGTTCAGCACGGTGGCAATATTGCAGGCCACTCTTCAGGTCTCCAGCTGAAGTCTCCTAGGTTCCCATGTATGAAATCCATACATTCAGTGAAGCAATATGGCTTCCAAAGGGGTGGTAGCCTGCAAAATTAATTATGCATGCAATTTCGACTTTAAAACTCTGAATGCAATATTGGATGCCATTTTTTGTTAAAAATGCTAGATCTGATTTTCAGTTTCTTGGCCCCTATAGCTTCTGTTAAAAGGCAGTGAGTTGTTTTGCCCAGACTACATGTATGATTGGAAACTTGAGATGAAATAATGCATGAGAAAATTTGGAATGGTTATCTGAACATGCCTCTGTTAGAACAGTAGTTTTAGCAGGATAACAGGAAAATCCCACGATGGTGCTGTAACATCCCACTGGTTTCTGAGTGGAATTTTCTCCAATGCTGCCTGAATGTCTGAAGCTAAGCAAGATATAAAATACAGAAATCACTTTATTCTGCTGGGACAGATGCTTTTCAGATCTGCCTCCAAGAGTCGGCCGATGAGGAGCTTTCATATCTGATCTGTGTTTATAGCTTGCATTTGTTCTGGTACTTTCAGAATGAATGGCAGCCACTTTAAGGATGAAAAAGCCATGATAGCCAGCCAGAACTCGGATCTGCTGGATGACGAGGAGGCAGAAGATGAAGTGATGATGGATGAAGAGGATGAAGAGAGCGAAATGGCAGGGAAAGCAGGCAAAGAGCCCGTGACGAGTGACATGCACGAGGGCACTCCCGAGGAGGATTACGAGGAAACGAGTACTTTGGACATGAACTGCAAAGCTTCCCCTGGCAGGTTGGTTCCTTCCGAGTATTGGTGTGCCCATGGGCGGGATAAAAACAATGAACCATACAAGAGTGCCAGCACCAAACCGGCCGCCGTGGGAACCGCTCCGGAGCAGCCGCTTCCCACTCACAATAGCACCGTGTGGCTGGGTCAGCACCAGCCCTGCCTTCTGCCTCTTCGTGCAGGCTGGAGCCCTCGTTGGGAAAATTGACTGTGCTTGGGGAGCTATTGTGAGGTTCTGGGTGAGACAGGAAGCAGGGTGAGACGGTTCCATGGGAGAGACGTTATCTGCTCCGTGAACCGTCCTGGATCTCTCATAATGGCCTTGGGAAAGGCAGTGGGGACACCAGGAGAGAGACAGACCCTCCCTCCCCCACTCAACTGCCCTTTCTCTAGAACAAAAAAGGGAATTCCTTCCATTTCAGGACACCATTCCATCAGGCAAGGTGGTTTATGAATGTGAAGAAGGGAGAAATTGTGTAAATCTGACAGGAAGACGCAGAGAGGGCCATTTAATTGACATTTAAAACCTCTACGGTGTTTTTGTAGGTATAAAGAAGAAGAGTATAATAAGACTGGACTTTCGGCTCTGGACCACATAAGGCACTTCACAGATAGCCTCAAAATGAGGAAAATGGAAGAAAATCAATACAGTGAAGCTGAATTGGCAGCTTTCAATGCTTCCCAGCTGCCAGAGGACCTCAAACAACCGTTGTACAGGAAATCCAAATCCCAGGTAAAAGCTTAACTCAGTTAAAATGTTATTGTCACCAAATATTCGTGGGATTAAGCTGTTAGTGTGTGGCAGGCAGGCTTGTTCCAGCTTTGTCAGACAGGGCTGTGCTCCATGTCCACAAAACTAAGGCTCACCCAACATCCCACAGCACCCCAGAGACATGGCAGGGTGCTCTGCTCCCTGAGAACAGAGGATTCCCATACTTTTTTACTTTTTTCTTACTTTCTTTACTATATTTGTTCTGCCTGCTGCCCACAGAAGTGCCGTGGTAAGAACTAGTCCCACTCTGCTGACACTGGTGCTGTGGAATTCAGCTGCAGCCTCACAGGGATGTGACTTGATCTTCTGGCTGACTTGGCTTTTTGGTATTTTTTTATAGCCTGTTGGTGGTACCACCTCTAGGTCCTCAGCATGTTTGACAAATAGCAATAACTGAAATGGTATCCTCATGCTATTTCTTGCAGTTTTCTGAACGTTAATTAATTAAAATGGGGTTGTTTTAGCCCCTCTGAAAGATTCCTGTTTTAAAAACTGCAGAGTATGCATTAGGAAAGGTCAGCAAAGGAGACTGTTATATTTGGTGAAATACAGGACGAGACAAGGGATAATGTGATTCCTCAGCCTCTTGAAAAGAGCCTCCTGTGCCAAGAATCTGAAGGCAAAGGAGACTTTGGGACCTTGTCGACTATCAAAGGTTTCTCTGAGCTTTGTGAAACCAGATGAAAGCAGAAATTATTATTACTATTAGTGAGTCAAAAGTGTCAGTGAAAGGGCTGACAGTAGTTTTACCTAAAGCATTTTGTAGTTTTTTTTTTAAACTAAGCTGAGTGGCCGTAGCCTGCCTGCTGCCCTGCCCACGCAGGCTCAGATCCCCACCACGGGATTGTGACCTCCCTGTCCTCCTTCTGTCCCCATCCAGGCCTATGCCATGATGCTCTCTCTCTCCGACAAGGACTCCCTTCATCCTGCATCCCACAGTTCTCCCAACATGTGGCACAGTATGGCGAGAGCCGCCGCGGAATCCAGCGCCATCCAGTCCATCAGCCACGTATGACACTGAGGAGTCTTTCCGAGGATGGGACCAAGTCCAAACCAGTAGCATGGCTCTTTCATATATGACTATTTAAAAGACTGCTGAGCAGAATGCCTTATAAATCTGCAGGGTCACTCATTTAAAGTCCGGTGACCTTAAACTGAATAATTTTAAAAAAAGAAAAAAAAAAGAAAGAAACTATTTATTCTCAATATTTTGTTTTGCACAGCAAAGGCAGCTGCTGACTTCTGGAGGATCAATGCGACTTAAAAAAAAATTAAATAAGATAAATTTCAGTGGATTATGTAAACAGAGCTGGGAAAATGTGTCTTCCAGTTCACCTGGCTTTGAGGGGCAGGGGCAGAAGGGTTAAGACTGCATTGATACACACATGGGCACTCCTTTAAAGTAGGAACTGAATTGATTTTCTTTTTGTATAAGATAGTTTGACACAGGATTGGGAACAGTTGCTTTTATGTACAAATCTCTTCATTAAAGCTTTATGCATTTTAGCCCTTCAAAAAATGAAAATAGTTCTATCAAATGCACACTATCCGTCGTAAATGTAGAAAGAAGTAACAGGGAATATTTTGTTCTCTCCGTAATTCTTTTGCCTTCTCAACTGCATTGTTTAAAAAAAAAAAAGGAAAAATGAGAAAAAAAAAAGACAGAAAAAGAAAGAACTCTGAGAAACAATACATAAGAGGCTTGTGTATATTGTAAACTATGAATGTTCACTACTCCAAGAAGCTAAATCATCCAGATAATTCCGTGAAAGCACCGCGTTCATCGGCAACACCACTAGTTCCAATCATTGTAAGGAGATTTTTAATTTTCGACAATCATGTCACTCTTTTGTTGTATTGTTTTTCTTTCCCCCTGCCCTCTTTAATTTCTCCTTTGTGTTGTGTGTACCGTGTATTTATTTGTTGGCAAACGATTGTTTGTTGATTACAATAGCACTGTTCCTGTAACAAACAGCACTGCTCCAGTCCCCCACTGTGTTACCATGTAAGGCACCCATGTACTTCCAAAAAAAAGTGAGGTGAACTGATCTGTGTATATGGGAGTGCAAAACAGTGTTTGAAATTTTCTTACATTCCTCTTTTATTTTTTTTTTGCCTTTTAATGAACTAAATAACTAATAGATGCGACTTAGTTTTGTTCTGTTTTTTTTTTTTTTTTTTTTTGTAATACAGTAAATTGATTCGATTGTATAAACAGTTATAATTTCTTCATGAAAGCATGATTCTTCTGATTAAAAAAAAAACTGTACCCAATATTTTATGCTGGTTGTCTGCGAGCTTGTGTGATGTTATGTTCATGTTAATCCTATTTGTAAGATGAAGTGTTCCAAATTTATGTTTTAAAAAAATAAATAAATAATGGAAGGTATTCAGTTATTTTTGGGGGTTTTTTTGGCCTTTAGTGAGGGACCAGATTTATTTTTCCTTTTGTTTATAATCTCATTTTGAAATAATCGGCAAGTTGAGGTACTTTCTTTAAATGCTTTGTACAATGTAACTGTTACGCATTTCAGTACATTACTATGGGAGGATCAACTTAAAAAAAAAATAATAAAGGACTACAAAACTGAAGGGATCTATTTCCTTTTTGTCTTGGTTTTGTCTGAGTTGGGGCAAAAAAAAAAAAAAGAAAAAGAGGAGCATTTCCTCTGCAGCAAAGATGGATCTGTGGGGTCCTGAGGGCAACCAGAGGATGGGGCACTGGGAGGTGTCTTGGACTTGGCCATGAAATGTGGGACACGAGCCAGAGCCTCTCAATAGACCAACTGTTGGAGGGGTTTAGTAAAGTCCTTTAAGTTTCACAACACTGCCTTGGAAAAGAGGGATATTTAGCTCATTTCACAGAGGAGGTTGGTGCAGTGTCACCTTCAAAGGTGCTTGTGGAGCTCTGAGTTTGAGGTTTTTTTTGAGTTTGAGTTTTTCCTGCTTGCTGCATGTGGGGACAACGTTGGGAAGCAGTTGGGCTTGGCTGGTGCATAGTGAAATATTCATTTACCAGAGTGATCAAAATCCATGGTTGAGAAGCTAAATGAGCTTTCATCTGCATAAAATGAGCCTTTTAGAGTCTAAAAGGGGGAAAAAAGAGAGCATTTTAAATTGTGTTCCCTTTGAAATCAGATCCAAACCCCTGCTTCTGGGCAACCTGTGGAGGAGGGATGTCAGGAGAAGCCAGCATTTTCCCAGGGAATGCCAATATTGGTGCTCTTATTGTTGCCATTTGATTAAATAAACCGTATTAAAATAGTAGTAAACCTTAATAGTTGACATTAGTTGACATAAGTAGTAGTAGTTATGCTAAGGCTTGATAGGCCGCATTTAACCTGAAGATGAACTCTTATAGCCAATTTCGAAATGTAAGCAGTGTAGTTAAGAAATAATTACTTATCTTAAGGAGTGTATTCATTTATCTAAAGAATGTACCTTTTGGCAGAAATTTAAATGTCAAAAAGATTATGGTACCAGGTATCGAGAATGAAGCAAGAATTTGTTACGATGAAGAAATCATGTAAGAAACATATAAAAACCCTGTAAATTTTCTGTGAGATGGGGCTCTGTCTTTGGACGCTAGTCCACAGGCTCCCGGGCCCTCAATAAAGCACCGCATAAACGACTTCGGTTGTTTGTGTTTTCTTCGGATCGGGCAACAGTTTTCTGGCGACCGCGGCAGGACTCCGGAGGTGGCTGGGGCGGTTCGCGTTCTGATCCACTCCACGCCGGCACCGAGTGATTCTCGGGGAGTCATCGGTTCGTGCCCGACCCCTGCGCCTGGCGGACGACTGCGAAAGGTAAGCCCGAAGGTGCTTTATTTTCTGGTTCTGGTTTGGGTGCCTGCCCATAAGACGAGGCGGCGATCCTCGCCGGGTTGGGCTAAAGACGTCTGGTTGGTCTGGTAAGCCTAGGCGCCGGCTGTCAGACGCGGCGAAAGCTGCGCAGGTCCGGCACTTGCCCCTCGCGGCGTCGAGAAGTGGCAAGTTGGATTGGTCTGGTATTGGTCTGGTGTTTATTTCTGTTGTGTGAGTATGTGGTATGATTAATTCTGTTAAATTGTCAATATTGATTGTGGTTATTATTGTTTTGTACGTTGCTGCATATTGGTTGTTGCGATCGGTTGTCGAGTTGTTGTACAGTTGCAAGTAAAACCGGTTCAAAATGCCACTCAAGGTATTTAAGTCTGTAGTTCGGTTCACTAAGGGTGTACCTGAAAATACTCCGTTAGGATGTTTATTGAAAAGGTGGAAAAGTGAAGGGTTTTTCCAGGAGATGAGTAAGGATAAGATGATTGATTATTGTAATCATTGGTGGCCAGAATATGAGCGGGAGGGGCCATCATGGCCGAGAAATGGTACTCTGGATTATAATACCCTGAATTCATTAATGCAGTATTTGAAGGAAAATGAAAAATGGGATGAAGTACAGTATTTAGACTTGTTTTATTTATTGCGCCGTAAAAAGGAGTGGCAGGCTGAATGTGGAATAATGGTATTGGAGATGAAAGAATTTAAGTGCGAGGGTTGTAAAGAGAAATCTAAATGTGTTAAGTGCTTGGCTTTAACCTCTCGACCAGAAGAGGATTTGTCTTTAATGGTGTCACCCGGTGCGCCTTCCGCCTCACCCCCTTCTGCTGTCTCACCCCCTCCTGCTGTCTCACCCCTCCCCTGTGTCTCACCCCATTCCTCTTTGTATCCACCGAAAAGCAGTGCAGAGGAGGAGGAGGAGGAGGACGAGGTGGCAAACATAACAGTAGTACCAGGGAATGCTAAAAAGGTTGTTATGTGTCCTTCAACCCCTTCCCCTGTTTCTTCCCAAAATCAGCGAAATACTCCACTCGCGGCACGAACCAGGCAGGGACGTAAGAATTATGGGGAACCCCAGCTTGTTGCCCCCTTAAGGGAAGCTATGGGACCCCGAGGAGAGAGAGTGCTTGTGAAAGTGCCTTTCTCCCCAGGAGATTTGGTGATTTGGAAGCAGTCAGCAGGCAGTTACCGTGAAAATCCTGAAAGAGTGGCACGGGTGGTTAAAATGATTATTAAAACCCAGAATCCAGATTGGAATGACATGCAGGTTTTGTTAAATACTTTAATGGATTCCACTGAAAAGGAGATGGTGTTGCGGGCAATGAGAGAGCGTGCTCGAGAAATGATTAGACTGCATTTAGCTGGAGGAACTGTGAATGACTTGGTACCGAGTGATGATCCGGGATGGAATCCAAACCGGAGTGAAGGAAAATAATCTATTAGGGAGTATCAGGAGTTGTTAGTAGAGGGAATCAGAACTGGAATGCCTAAAACATTAAATTGGTCAAAATTGTATTCAGTTAGACAAGATAAGAATGAATCGCCTTCGGCATTTTTAGAGCGACTTAAAGAAACTGCTAGACGCTTCACTGACTTGGAGATTGACAGTGAAGCAGGAAAACTGCAGCTTGCTTTAATCTTTTTAGGTCAGACACAGGAAGATATACGTAAGAAACTGCAGAAATTAGAGGGACATGATACTCGAGATTTGGATAAAATGTTGGAAGTGGCTTGGAAAGTTTATAATAATAGAGAAAAAGAAACTGCCAAGAAACAGCAGGCAAATATGTTAGCTATAATGCAGCAAGCCGGTGGTAGGGGAAGAGGCAGAGGTGGTTTTGGGCGCGGTCGTGGCTTTGGACGTGGAAGGGCAGGATTCCAAAATGCTGGATTTGGAGGAAGGGGAATGGCCTTTACCGGTCCCCAGCAAGGAGGGATTGCTCCCAATCAGTGTGCGTTCTGTCGCCAAATTGGGCACTGGAAGAATGAATGTCCAGTAAAAGCTGGACTGGGAGGAATGTCGGAAAGAGAACAAACAGGCAATTCTGCTGGATACCCCGCGAATCCAGAAGGGGTCGCTCAGGCTTTTGTTTTGGGAAATTATCAAAATCAGAGCTGACTAGAGCAGGATTTGAAGGTTAGAATAGACATAGATGGGGAAGAGCAAGAATTTGTAGTAGATACAGGGGCAATGCATTCAGTTTTAAATAAAAGATTGGGACCTATTAGCAATACTACCATACAGGTAGTAGGGGCCACAGGACATTTGGAAGAAAAACCCTTCTTACAACCACTAAATTTGAAATTTGGAGGGAAAGAATTAGACCATCAGTTTTTGTATATGCCTAATTGCCCCAAGCCATTACTGGGCAGGGATCTATTATCGTTACTAAACGTTAGAATTATATTTGAGAACGGAAGGGTAAAATTGGAAGTTCCGGGAGAAGAAATTGCTAAATTATTTGTAATAAAGGAAATTGATCCCTCTCCTATCCCCATCGAAGTAGATCAAGCTGTAGTACCTTGGGTATGGGAGACGGGGAACCCTGGAAAATCAAAGGCTGCCCAGCCAGTGGTAGTAAAATTAAAAGAAGGATCTCAGCCAGTCAGAATAAAACAATACCCAATTAAGTTAGAAGCTAAGAAAGGTGTTGCTCCTTTGATAACCCAGTTTTTGGCACAAGGAATTTTGCAGGAATGTGAGTCAGAGTTTAATACTCCTATTTTTCCAGTTAAGAAACCAAATGGTAAGTACCGGTTAGTGCAGGATCTAAGGGCAATTAATAACATAGTAAAAGACATTCACCCGGTGGTTGCCAACCCTTATACTTTGTTAACATCTGTGTCAGAAAAGTTTAAATGGTTTTCTGTTATTGATTTAAAAGATGCTTTCTTCTGCATCCCTTTGGCATTGGAGAGTAGAAAATATTTTGCCTTTGAATGGGAAAGCCCTGACACTGGAAGGAAAAGACAACTTACATGGTCCCGCTTGCCACAAGGATTTAAAAACAGCCCAACAATATTTGGAAACCAGCTGGCAAAGGAATTAGAGGAATGGAAGATTGCTGAGGTAAGAGAGTCACCTTTCTCTTACGTCATTCTCCAATATGTGGACGATATATTTCTGGCAACAGAAGAAAAGGAGGTATGTCTTAAGCTAACCATTGCCTTGCTAAACATGCTGGGTCAGGCTGGGTACCGAGTGTCAAGGGAAAAAGCACAACTGGTAAAGGAAAGTGTAATTTACCTGGGATGTGAAATTGTTCAAGGCCAAAGAAGACTGGGAGTCAATCGAATAGAAGCTATTTGTGCCATACCCCTCCCAAGAAATCATCAGGAATTGAGATCCTTTTTGGGAATGGTGGGGTGGTGCAGACTGTGGATTTTAAATTTTGGACTCCTAGCCAAACCATTATACGAGGCCCTGAAAGAATCACAATTAAACTGGAACCGACAGAGGAAAAAAGCATTTGAAGATTTAAAACAAGCCCTTAGGGAGGCTCCAGCACTGGGCCTCCCAGATTTAAATAAAGACTTCCAATTATATGTAAATAAGAGACAAAAACTGGCATTGGGGGTGCTGACCCAAAGGCTTGGATCCTGGAAACGTCCAGTAGGCTACTTTTCAAAACAATTGGACACTGTTAGTGCTGGTTGGCCGTCATGCTTGCGGGCAGTTACGGCCACAGTGATCCTCATTCAGGAGGCCAGAAAATTGACTCTGGGAAGGAAGATAGAGGTGTTTGTACCTCACATGGTACTGGCAGTCCTGGAACAAAAGGGGGGTCACTGGTTGTCATCTAGTAGAATGTTGCAATACCAAGCAATCCTGAGAGAACAGGATAATGTAGAATTGAAAACAACTAATCATATCAATCCAGCAGAGTTTCTCCGCAGTCAGCAGGAAGAAGGGAAATTAGCACATGATTGCATGGAAGTTATCGAACAGGTGCATGCCAGTCGGATTGACTTGCGAGATACCCCGATGGAGAACCCAGACTGGGAGCTGTTTACTGATGGATCCAGCTTCGTGGAAAACGGAACCAGGTATGCAGGGTATGCTGTGGTGACTGTTAAGACGGTGGTAGAAGCAAAAGCCCTAACTCCTGGAACCTCTGCCCAGCGAGCTGAAATTATTGGACTTACTAGAGCTCTAATCCTGAGCTGGGGAAAGAAGGTAAATATTTGGACTGATTCTAAATATGCCTTTGGAGTTGTGCATATTCACGGTGCTTTATGGAAAGAACGAGGACTGTTAAACTCTCAAGGGGTCACTATCAAATACAAGAATGAAATCCTAGCCTTGCTAGATGCAGTACATCGACCCGAAAAGGTTGCTGTAATGCATGTAAAAGGACACCAGAAGGAAAATGGGAAGATATTTGAAGGAAACCGATTTGCAGACTACACAGCTCGTGAGGTGGCAAGAAAGGTATGGACTCAGATGGCTCTGATACCTACCAAGGTAAGTCCAGCAACTCCGTTTTTAACCCAAGAACCAAAGTATTCCCTAGAGAATGAGAAATTAGCATCGTTGTTACTTGCTCAAAAGAATATGACTGGATGGTATGTGACAGGGACAGAACAGGTGGTGGTGCCTGCCAGAATTATGAAAACGATTCTGGAAATGGAACATAACAAATGTCATTGGGGAGCAGAGGCATTGGTAAAATTTCTAAAAAGAAAAGTAATTTCTAACCAGATGTTAACATTGGCCAAACGGGTGAATGCCATGTGTCCAACTTGTTTGAAGAATAATCCAATAGTTAGGAAACAAATTCAGCTAGGGAAAATACAAGTGGGACCAGAGCCAGGAGATTATTGGCAAGTAGATTTTTCAGAATTACCGAAAGCACAGAACTTTAAGTATCTTTTGGTGTATGTATGCACTTTTTCAGGCTGGCCTGAAGCCTTTCCTTGTCGAACAAATCAAGCAAAGGAAGTAGTCAAAACACTGTTGAAGGAAATCATTCCGAAATTTGGGGTGCCGTTGGGATTGTCATCAAATAGAGGCCCACACTTTATAGCAGGAATAGTACAAGAGGTGGCTAGGATGCTAGATATATCTTGGGACTTACACACCCCGTGGCGACCTCAATCAAGTGGCCAGGTAAAGCGGATGAATCAAACAATTAAGGGACAAGTCAAGAAAATTTGCCAAGAGGCAAAAATACAGTGGCCACAGGCTTTGCCATTAGCATTGCTCAGAATCAGAATCAAACCCAGGGAGCAATTGGGAGTTAGCCCATATGAAATCCTATATGGAAAACCATACCATGCTAATGTGTTGAAAGGGGATTTGCATGTGCAGAGTGATCAGACAATATTTAGTTATGTCATGTCATTAAACAAAACTCTTAATGCCTTAAGGGGAGCTCTGCAGTGGAACCGACCTATGCCACTGGAAAATCCAGTGCATGACATTCAACCAGGAGACCGAGTGTATGTGAAAAACTGGTCCACCCACCCCTTGAAAGAAGCATGGGACGGCCCACGCCAGGTGATCCTGACAACCTACACGGCGGTAAAGGTCGAAAGAATCGACTCATGGATCCATTACACTCGGGTCAAGAAAGTCCCCGCACAATGGGAGACTCAGTTAGTCTCTCCAACTCGGATGATTATTCGCGGAAAGTAGCGTTTTTGATTATATTGTTGCTGGTAATAACGAAACCAATTCTTGTTAATGGTTTTGTTGTAGTTGCAGTTACTGAACCAGTGGTTGGTGTTATGGACGGAATGAATGTGAACCTGACCTGTTTTATAACTAATGACCAGAAAACTGAAGTCCGGAATATACAGGCAACCTGGAAGGAAGGTGCTGATTATCCAGAAGCAAATATTGTCACGGTTTGGGATAAGGATGCACAGAAAGGAAATACCACATTACTACTGAAGCAAGTCAGGCAAGAGGATATGGAAAATTACATGTGCATTGTAAAATCCCGAAAAAGCTTTGATTATAAGCAAATTAAATTGAGAATAGTATCCTGGAAATTGAGAAAGGACATTCCATCCCAGGAATCCGTAGAGGTGAAACCCTCCTGGACTGTACAAGGTATGTGGGATGGACTTCCTTTGAAGGTGAATTGTTCATTTGTGTTAAAACAAAAATGTAATCAGACATTGCAAGTCAAATGGTGGAAAGAAAACACTCAGAAGTCATGGGACAGAATAGACCAAGGAACTAGCTGGTGGGAAGAATCTGGAAAAGGTATGGGATGGTTAAATATTAGTAACCCACAAATTGGCTTTACCGAAGGAAAATACTTGTGTTTAGTGATATGTGAACTTGATGCTGATTATGGAATAAGAATAATAGAAGCTGGACAAGGAACCAGGCCCACTCACATGGTATCCCCAGTAGAAAAGAAGCGCAGAGAGTTGAGAAATATAGAAGCAGCCGTACATCAAAGTCGCGAACAAGAAAATTTAGTAGTAGGGTTAATTAGAGATTTTGGAATGGTGCAAAACGTATCCCGAATTACAGCATGCTTGCCACTTCCACAAGCGGCAGGAGAACCAATTCCATGGGGAATAATTCCCATTCCATTACTACCTAAAACGGTAGAAAACACATCTACCGTATGTCACATTGAAAGGAAGGAAAGAGAAATAGTTACCGTCAAAAAGAAAAATGTATGGCATGCAGCACTGTATGCTGCTAGAAATGTAAAAGATAAAACAAAGCAACCTTACCAAGAAATTACATGTCAAAATATAAGCCAACAACATGTAATTTGGGATGACTGGAAAGCCGTATGGGGTCCGAGCTTATTGGAACATTACAGTTACATTGGAGCAGTGAACTGGTGTATACAGTGGACAGGAAGTAAAAACCAAACCCTGGTGGAAGTCTATAAGACAGAAACCTCTACCAGAGAAATTAAAGAAACTAAAGAAAATTGGAATTGTACTAAGGTTATTACATGTGATACCCCAGAAAGTCAAATCAGTCTAGCTCCTCTTAGAGTACTACTCAAGTGGGGATGTAAATGTAGAAAAATTAATCATACCATTGTAGAAAGAGTAGCCGCACTAAGCAGAAGCGGAATTAAAAGAGCTGTAAGCTGTAGGGATACTACAATTAGAAGTCCAGGAAATTTAGTTTGGGTAATGGGACATGGACAGTGGACCACACACATTCCTATAGATGGCCCTGTGACACAAATCACTTTAGGAGTTCCCACCCTTTGCCCTCTGTGGAAGCAATCCAAATTACAATCCAATCGGAAGAAAAGAAAAGTAGATGCATTCACTGAGTTAGAAAATGAATGGCATGAACCAGATGGTGAAGTTAAATTTGAATGGGCTTTAGAATCACTATTTGCACCTGTAGCCACCTATAGGAACAGAGAAATGCTGTACAAACTGCTAGGGCAGACTGAAAGATTAGCAGCAGCCACTAAAAAAGGATTCAAAGATATGAATTTGCAATTGCAAGCCACATCCCGGATGACTCTGCAGAATAGAATGGCATTGGATATGCTCCTGTTAAAAGAGCATGGTGTGTGTCAGTATCTAAAAACAAAAATTGACCATTGCTGCATCCATATTCCAAACATGACCATTGAAGTAGAAAAAGATATTTCTCAATTAGAAACAGTTGAATCCAAAACAAAAGACATTGAAAAGGAAGCACAACATAATTGGATCGGAGAAATTTTTGAATCTTTAGGACTTCAGGTTTCTGGTTGGGTTTCGTCTGTAATACAGTACATTCTGTTGTTTGCAGTTCTATTATTAATTATTTGGCTAGTGTATAAGTGTGTTTTAGGAGTCATCGAAAAGGAAACAAAACGCACCAGAAGAGTGATAAAAGCCTTGACAAGAACTGACGAGATGCACCTGCCTCCTCCGAAGTATGAAGTTGTTATCGGGCAAGAAAATCCTGCATTTGAGAGACCCGATAATGACTGAGAATTGAGCATCCTTGCAGAAGACTGAAGAATGCTCAAAAGGGGGGAAATGTTGCCATTTGATTAAATAAACCGTATTAAAATAGTAGTAAACCTTAATAGTTGACATTAGTTGACATAAGTAGTAGTAGTTATGCTAAGGCTTGATAGGCCGCATTTAACCTGAAGATGAACTCTTATAGCCAATTTCGAAATGTAAGCAGTGTAGTTAAGAAATAATTACTTATCTTAAGGAGTGTATTCATTTATCTAAAGAATGTACCTTTTGGCAGAAATTTAAATGTCAAAAAGATTATGGTACCAGGTATCGAGAATGAAGCAAGAATTTGTTACGATGAAGAAATCATGTAAGAAACATATAAAAACCCTGTAAATTTTCTGTGAGATGGGGCTCTGTCTTTGGACGCTAGTCCACAGGCTCCCGGGCCCTCAATAAAGCACCGCATAAACGACTTCGGTTGTTTGTGTTTTCTTCGGATCGGGCAACATTATCAGCAGAGATGGAAAGGCTGAGATGTCCCTCTCTCAGTCTGTGTCAGTGCACAAAGACCTCTTGTGGCTCATAAGATATTTAAATTATATTTCAGAATAACCTGCATGTGTCATTCTTGCCTTCAGCCCAGCTGTGGCCTTGTTTGGTTTGCTCCTTCAACTCCTTCTGCACAAGTTGGTGGCAAGCTGAGACCTACATCCCAATGGTTTTCGTGCAGGAAGCCTAAACTCCACCTGGAAAAAAATGCAAATAGATGAAAAAAAAAAAAACCCAAAACCTCCAGTGTGCATATTGTACTGTATTGGCCTGAAGCAATGGCCAGGTATGCAGATAATTGCATAAAGGCAATTATTTGTAGTGCAGTTAAAGTCACTGTGAAACTTGGTTTTAGTTTCTGCCAAATACAGAGAGCAATTAGATTAATCAAGTCAAATTTTATCTGCAAACAACTTTGCAGATCGTTTTCCCCTTTAATTTGATGCAAAGACAGCTGTTATCAGCTCTGCCCTCACCTGCCCTAGATGAAAGAGGATTTGGGAGGTGGAGAAAGGATGGAACAGTGTCCCCTGGGTTTAATGTGTCCCCTGGGTTTAATGCTCTGTGTTACATAGCACAGGGATCATAAACCTGCCAGGAAAAGTATTGCTTGAGCTGAGCTCAGGGCTAGCTCAACCTGTCTGGTGACCATTAGGGAGTGACTGCTGCCAATCCTGGGCTGATTTTCCCATTGGTTGTCTGGAATTTGGTATTTTCTTGTCACAGATCCCACCCAGCAGCTCTGCCCATGGGGTTTGATGAGCTGAGGGGACAAAGTGTATTTCTGTAATATCACAATGAGTCCTTCAACTCCATGTAGATCCTTTACCATGACCTTGATTTTCCTTGCCTTGTCTCACTGCCATAGTTGTCCTCCCAGAGGAATAGCTGAAAAGCAAACCCATATTTGATTACTCATCTGATCCCTCAATAAGCACAGAGACCTGGATAATTTTTGTCTTTGTGTCATATCCTCCCCAATGGACCACACAGGTGCAATTGTCCAGATGCAAACAGATGCTGAGTGAGGATTGATATTTCTGGCTTTCTGCTACAGCAATTTAATTTTTTTTTAAGGAAAAAAAAAAAGTCAATACTTTTAAAAAATCCCTTCAGCTTATTTCAGCATCATCCTACTGTTCACCCCACTGCAGTACTTTTCTGCAAGTCAACAAATCATTCCCATGTGATCCAGCAGCCTTCCTAGATGGAGGAGCTGCACATTACCCTCTCAATTCCTATCTACAGAACTGAACAAAGCCCCAGCATGACAAGATGATTAATCAATATTTCACCCTGGCCCAGCTCCTCAATACCCCTGTGGGTCTCAGTCACCATTCCCGTGTCAGCTGCTGTTTCCAGTGGGTACATTTGTGGAGTAATGGGAGGGGAAGTTATTATAAAAGCATTTGCAGGGCTGCTTTTGCTCAGCTATTCAGCTTGGCCCGTTGCTCCATGCGTGTCTCGAGCTTTAAAACTTTCTGTCAGGTCTCTCACATGTAGAGCTCACTGTGAGCTCCTGGATGGCTCCACTGCTCTCTCTGCCTTCCAGCTATGTTTAATCCCAGCTGTGGTTTTGCTGCTCACTCGTAGAGTGGTGTGGAAAAGTCAGTTTTAAAGATGCTTCCAGTAATAATTTAAACAAAACAAAGGTATCCAGCAGCAAACAGAAACCTCCTTTTTCCATGTCAAAGCCCCTGTTCCTTGCCAGGACTCCAGTGAGCAGGAAAATGTTTTGTGCAGCCTGGCCAAATCCAGCCTTTCTCCCATCCATTGACTGGCTCTGTAGGGCTGGGAGTACACCTAGTCTGGGGCTGGCAAGAGCCAAATTAACTCAGCTTCTGTTTCTGTACAGAAAATGGTGCCAGCTTTAGGAAAGGCTCAACTCCAGTTCAGAGTCATTTAGGGAAGTCTGGGGAGATGGTGAACACCAAATATAAAGTAAAAAAATAAGCAGTGTGTCCCTCTTCTTTTCCATTATTTTTTGCCCCTGATTCAGACTCTTTTGCTGCCAGAGGTAAAAAATTTTCAGCAAAATTATCCCTGAATTTAGCTTTTAATAAGACTAAGATTTAGATAATCCCTGGAAAGAGCCCCACTGCCACACAGTGATCCACAAACTAATGCAACATCTTGCAAGCCTTTATCCCAAAACTGTTGCCTAAACTTTGCTTGGGACTGGTTTCCCCCCTAGGTATGAACATAAACCAGACTGAGCACAGATCCTTCACATGGTGGAAGCAAAGCCTGCTTTTTTTGATCCAAGAAGGTCACATTTGAAAGGCAATTGAAGCTATTTACATCTGTAAATCCATTTGGGGAAGTTTGGGGAACCTTTTATCCTGAGGGGTGCTGTGAAAATATGAAAGTGTTGTGGTACAATGAATTTTAGCAGTCTAAGCAGGGGGTCTGAGAGAAGGCACCTCCAGCAGGCACTTGCCTTTTCCCTGCTTTATTTTAATACTAATTAATTCCAGAAAAGCTACAGAAATTTGATGAAATGCTACACTTCTAAGAAAAAGTCTTGCCCCAGAGTCTTCAAGCAGGCCTCCCAGCTTGGTAGAGTCTAGTGGGAGAAGAGGGTTAGTGGTGATTTTGATGCTTAAATTATCAGTAATTAAGAAGTTGATTTTCAGGGATTGAAGAAAATTTTAAACAGCTGCTCCTTTCGGGCCTTTTACTCTTCATTTTCATTAGCATGTGCTAAGGCAATCTGGAAAATATATTTAGATCCATATAATGCTATGTCAAGACCTCAGCATCTGTACCTTGGGGCAGATACATGTGAGATAGCCGGGGGTGGATGTGCCAGCACGCACATGTGGAAGCGTTCAATTTGTAATATGATTATAGCCCCAGCACAAAGCCTGCCTGATACCTGTGGCAGGCTCCATGGTGAGCACAGAAAATCCTCCAAGACCATGTCATGTTTCACATCACCAGCCAACTCAAACTCGAGGAGCAGAGCTTTAATTCCCGGGGAATCTCTTTCAACGGGAGCGTGTCAGCCCCAATTAAGGTCCAGCAGGGCTGGTGCTAATTGGGGTGAGCTGGGCAGGGTGTAACGAGGCCCTGCAGCAAAGCAGCCCCTTTGTCCAGGCCACACCAGCCCCTCTGTCTTCCCCAGGGTGGCCAGTGGAGGAACTGCTAGAAAATCTCCTGGAAAAGTTCACAAGTGGAGCGAGATAAGAGAGCTGGGGGTGCTCGCTGTGGGGTCTCCTGCAGGAAAGTTTCCATCAAAAGAGTGAGAAAGGTGGTGAGCTGCCCTGTCCACACACAGAATGCAAACCTGACATCAGCATCCTCTCTCATCTCAACCACGTCTTTCTCCACTCCTAAAATAAAAATACTGTTTTGGATATCTGAAGTATACACTAGGAAAAAAAAAATTAAAATTTAGGCATGAGCTGAGATGTTGGAATTAATTTAAACACCCAATCTCCCCTGAATTTCAGAGGGATTTATGTGAAAATCCCATCAGATTTAGTATCAGGTTATCCATAATCCAAATGAAAGTAAAGCATTGGAGGACAAAATCTAATGGTCTAATTCAAAACTGATTCCTACAAATATTTGAAGGATCTCAATTTTCCTAATTAAGTAACCAAGTGTTTTATTGTACCCATCTTTCATAGAGTCATAGTTTGGATTAGAGGGGACCTTTAAAACCCATCCAGCTCCAACCCCTCTGCCATGGGCTGGGACACCTTCCACAACCTGGCCTTGGACACTTCCAGGGCCAGGGCAGCCCCAGCTTTTCTGGGCATCCAGAAAAAATTATAAAAAAATTCTTCTTTATGTCTAGTATGAATCTATCATCTTTTAGTTTAAAACCATCACTCCCTGTCCAATTGAACAAGCCCCATTAGAGTCTGTCCCCTGTCCCTGTGGCTGCAGAGCCTGTTGGGCAGTAGTCTGGTGGATCTTCTCTTGAATTCATCTCTGAATGGCCTCAGCCTCAGTCTGAGCATGGCCAGGAATATTTTCTAGCACCGAGCACTGGGGTTAGGTCTTAAGGGAGGAAAATTTTTGTCATTCTCAGACTGAGAGGTCCTAGTAGGTTGACACATCTACCCTTCCTCAGGAGGCTCTCCCAGAGGTGTGAAGTCCAGTCAGCTGCATCACACTGGTGTAATAAAAGTTTGGTTCAGAGGGACCCACAGCCCCTCTGCTCTGTGCAACCACAAGCCACAAAACACTTTTCAATCCACTGTAATGAAGGAGAGACCTTTATTGCATTTAGACTTGATTCCTGGTACTCCCTGGAAGCAGCTCTGATGTTTTTATTACTTAAGAGCTATTAAAACCTTAACCACTGCACGAAGCAACTCACTCCAGCTTTACACTTGTCCATAAAAACTCTGAATGAGAGATCAAGAACTACTTTTTGGACCTAACACCCCATCAGCTGAGGAGTGCCAGAGTCAGGTCTGGGTTTGTCCCTGCCCTGGCTGAGCACAGAGACCAGGCTGAGAGGTGCTGAAGGGCAGGAGCATGGCTTGTAGCTGAGCTTTTCTTTGCTGCCTGTAAGGATGGACAGGGAGTGGGATGCCAGTGACCTCTCCTTCCTCTAGTTCTGGCCTTAAGCCAAGCTCTGAACATGCCACCCTCTGCTAGCTCAGGAAACAGCAAAGCAGGACAAACTGCCACTGTGGGAAGAACAAAGTAAAGCAGGGACTGGGGTAAATCCCACCCAAAAAAACCCCTAAAAAGTATCTTGAACCACCCTCCAAAAAGTCCTTCTGAAGCACAAGTGCAAGTCCAAAACAACCTGACATAGTGTCAGGGAAATGGCACCAGCCAGAACTTGCTATAAGGGAACTCCTTGTGTTGCTCTTTATGCTGCCCAGACACTGGAGGCTTGTAACACAGAAATTAGCCCAAAACCTTTTATTATTTTCAGGGGGGTTTATTATAGAGTTGAAAAATCTGGCTTTTTCAGATAGCCATTATTCCAAAGTATAACTTACTCCTCCTCCACTCTGACATTGAATTTTTAATATTTCCTTTTTGGAAAATGTCAGGAGTCTCAGCAGGGTGTGGGTTTCTGCTCTAATACAGCTCTGCCAGGGGTGAGAGAGGCTGAGGTGCCTTAGGGCAATACTTTGCCCTTGGAAAATATATTCTAGCTACTGTCCTCACAGAACAACAAGGAAAAAAATCAAAAAGAAGCATTTTCCCAAAACCTGAGGAACCAGCCTCGTAAATTATCCACTTGCAATGTTTCTTCATTTCAGCTGAAACAATGATCCTGGTACATTTTCTTTTAAACTTTGTCTCCCAGTCCAAGTGGCCACCTACTTTGTTGTCCAAATTTCTCGTGCAGCTCGAATCTTACAATGTGTAATCTCAGTAGGGTTATCAGTTATGTCATGCATTATACAGCCTCCAATCAGCGTAGTGGGAAACAACATTTTCATTTAATACCAGGAGAAACAGTGGAAGTCAGCGATTGATACCAACACAATGATGGGAAAAAGTGTCCAGAGGTGCTACTCACATAATCTCACTTTACAACATCTTGAAAATTCAATAGAAAGGACTTTGCTAACAATACCAGAATGACATACCACTGATTATTGTTCCTAAAGCTCTTAACAATAAGAAAGCTCTCTAAATATATCTCAACAAAAAAGATATAACAGTTTGTTTCTTCTTTTTTTTTTTTTTTTTTTTTTTTTTTTTCTTTGCAAAGCACACAGTATTAGTCAACAATTGTTGTGTGGCGTGAGCCCATTAGGGCTGTTGGCTGGTAATGTTCTGGGAAATGAGCTCTTGAAAGATCTTTTTTTTCTTTTTAAAACATGCCTAACAATTGTATCTTAAAACAATCCTGGATCAGCAAACTGCAAGGACCCACTCTAACTTATTTTCCTAAGGATGACAGAACTAACTCAGCTTGCATTTTATTCACCCGCTTCAAACTGCCGTGAGAAATGAATTTTAGCTCAGAGCAGAAATGAGAACCTCTTTAAGGACCAACTTCTCAGTCTGTCTTTCCCCAGCAGCCCATCCTCAGTGTAATGTGACTTTCAGAAATGCAGTCAAATTGAACCTTAAATGCAATACAATATTTCCCACAGAAATAAACTGGAAACAGGCATATTTACTTCTAAACCCAGACATTAGGAGATGAACTAGAAACCACTTAGAAGTCAGTGCCTACTACAGAAGACCCCTGAAATAATTCATTGCTCAGCATCTTCCACAAGCAGTACCCACCTCTGGGGCCATTCCTGCTGACCCCAAAGCACACAAATGAAGACAGATATGGGAATCAAACCCTTCTTTTGCCTTGCAGCATCAAGCTCATTGCTATGTTTCATCACTGTGTCACTGTATGATGCTTTCAGGGTGTAGGGTCTTCCAGAAACTTGTTGGTGAAGATTAAATAGTAATTTAACTTCCTTTGATATGGTTTACATTTCAAAACCCTTACATGTCTCACAGATCTTCTCTGCATTTATAGCCCCAAAAGGCCAATGAAAGATCCCTAAAAATCATTAGCTGAAGTAAACATTGAATCACATTACAGAGTCAACAGCAAAGAATTTTTGAATGAAATAAATGTGTCATGCTTGAGGATATTGAGTGAAATATCCACTGGATTTTCTTTTATGCATGCCCTTACTCTCTGTGTTTATTATTGAAATGGTTAATAAGCAATTCCTAAAACTGGTCCAGAAGGTGTCTTTAGCAGCCTGACTGTCAGCCCATGCCATCCAATATGTTTTCCACCAGCCTTTTGCAGCCCTAGCTTGATTTCACCTTAAACACTCTTTGGAATGATTATTTTTGTTCCCTGAACTTAGACACCAGTCATAGAGATTCAGTTAAGATTTGTTTGCAGTCAATATAAACAACATTTACTGGGTACAACATGTATCAGCAGGAAAAATTTCAGCTTCTGAAAACGTTTTAGGATGATCAAATGAAGGGATTGAGAAAACTTTGTGAAAATTTAACTTGAGCACTGGCTGCTTGGCTCTGCTTTTCCCGTGGTACCACCACACGGTGGCTGCTATTGCCCAGCAGCAACCCCAAATTTTTTTAGAAGAATAGATCCATTATGTATTTCACTTGGAGGATTTTCTTCACTTCCCCACTAAAGCACCTTCTATTATATTTCATAGCATCTGTAATTGAACCAATTATCTGATCTCCCTCAGTTGAGTATACTGACATACATCTTTTTATAAAGTACTAAATATTAAGTGTTTATTAAGTATAAGGCAAGATTTTTTTTTCTTACCATTTTTCTGATATTTAAATGTAGACTTAATTAGTGGTATTCCTACAACAGGGTAACTTGAATGAAGCCTCTGCTGAATTAGGCTGACTCTCCCTAAGGCAGGGCTGGAAATATCCTGGATTTAATTTTGCTGCTTATCTCTCCTTCCTGATTTTATGTACTTACAATACTCATATATTTCCTATAATAATAGGTGCTTGTATATAAGTATTGCAATTAATTGGATATATATTAATGTAATTTGGAGAAAGTGCTCAACTAAGGGACAGAGGCACTCACAGTGGCTGTGAAAAATGAGGAGGTGGCTTCAAATCCCCCTGGCTGAAAGGTGAGAGGGTTCACCCCCCTGTCCTGGGCAGGGTGTGTGCCCTGCCCCAGGGTCAGTGCAGGTCAGTGATGGCAGTGCTGGTCATTGGTGGTGGTGCTTGGTTTTGAAGTTGAGTGATAGGAAACTGCTTGAATGGCTGGAGCCAGAGCGTCTCTGCAAGGGGCTGCCAAAGAGAAAAAAACACACAGGGCTGTACTGGTGGATAATTGCTTTGTTGTTTTTTAACTTTACTTTTTTGTTTATTGTTAGGGGGTTTTTTTTATTTCTCTTGTAAGGCTCGAACTTGACAGTACCTGGGAGAGAGCTGGTGCTGCAGAGGCTCCTCACTGGGAGCTCAGTGTCTTTGAGGATTTGGGGCAAAGCACTAAAATCCCTTTCTCAGCCTCACTGTCCCTCCTCCTCATCCTCTTCCTCCTTCTCCCAAGAGAAACCCCTGGGAGCAAAGCATCTCCCCCAAGTGATGGAACCCCAAAGAGCCAAAGCTCCTCTGCTGAGGGTCCTCAGTGTGCCCTGGGGAGGACACTGCCCCAGCCTCGCTCAGCAGTGCCAGGCCAGGTCTGGAGGTGTGCAAGGCTCTGGCAGTGGGATGGGATTGAGCCCTGGACACCCCAGCTCTGGGCTGGGCACGTTGCCTGGGCTTGTGCCCAGGAGTGGCTCTTACACGCCTGTGAAAATATGTACCCCAGCAACCACACAAGTAAACATGTGCCTCGTGAGCTACATGATTCATATGTGATCTGAGCTTTCAGGGGATTTCTGCATTTTTTAAATACTAACCATGTTTGAAAGTATTGTCCAGGAATACAAATAATTTTTCTACTATTTATAATATTTGTGTTCCTTTCTTGATAGCTTACCCCAAAACCTCATGGCAGAAGCTCTTTGAAAAAAAATGGTTTGAGTTTATAACCAAGAGTTTAATATATTCTGGGAGTGCTGCAATTCTTCCCAGGAGCATCAGGAATGGTTGGACTCGATGATTTTAGAGGTCTTTTCCCAACCTAAATGATTCTATGACTCAATAGAATGTGCCCTGGCAGGGACAGCAGCAGGATAGAGACCCCCACAAACCCCCTCCCTTGTTCCTGCTTGTCCACACGACATTTCTTGCCCCTATCAATGTATCTAACATGTGAGAAATAAAGTGTGGAAAACTTATTTCAGCTGCGTTTCACGGGGCAGACGCTTTGATCAGCCAATGCCTGAGTACATTATTCAGCACACAGGAAAATGGACAACTTAACTTTTAGACTTTTAGGTAAAGTGAAAGGGCTGGCGAAGTTGCCAGCAGTCATTAGGGAGCCTTTAGGAGAAGAATACCCAAAGCCAGGGGACAAGCTGCCCCATCCCCTGCTCCTGCAGCATCCACGGCCCATCCACGCACCACCGACCCACGGGCAAACCTCACAGCTGCTCAAAACGAGTAGCCAGGGTTTAGCTAACCCGGGCTGGCATTGCTGGCTCGGGTTTTGTCCAGGGAGCGGCAGGGGTGCGCTCGCAGGGCCGTTCCCGGAGCGATGGATGCTGCCGGAGCTCCAGCCCCAATTGCCGGCTGCTCTCTCGTGGCTGCGCGGGGAAATGCTCAGGTCCCTCCGCTCGGACCGCGCTTTTTCCAAACAAATCCGAGCGAAAGGCTCGTCTCCAGCTGGAAATAAAGCTGGATGTCTGTAAAGTCCCCTGCACATCAACACCAAACTGCCACAACTCCTTTCTGCGAGGCAAACTCAATTTTTCACCTGTAAAGCAAGGCAGAGGTACCAATTTTGACCTCCTTATACTGGCTCTGTTAGCTGGTAGGTGCTGCTAGGATTTTGGAATTCAGCTTTCCTTTTTTTCTTTTCTTTTCTTTTCTTTTTTTTTTTTTTTTTTTTTTTAATTTAATATATGTTAGTCTGTGGAGCGGAACGCACGAGCCAGACCTGAGCAGTGCAGAAAGGCTGTCTTGATTCATTGCACTCCTATGATTTTGGCTGCAGTAAATTCACTCTCCTGCTACAGCATGCAATTTGAGGGTTTATTGAATGCTGGCACAACCGGAGGGGAATCATCAAAGTGGAGATAATTGCAGGGCTCTCGTTGCTTCTGCTGTCATTGCTTTACCAGCTATTGTCTGACTGCTCGGGAGAGCATGGCCAAAGACCTCTCAAAAGAAATAAAATAGTAAAAAAAGTCATTTTTATCCCTTCTTCTGTTTCTTTTCCTTATGGTAGGACTTACTCCTACATGTGATCCTTTACAGTCTCTAGGAAGTTTTCAGTTTCTTCTCCTGTTTCACTGTCCCTTTATTCAGCGCTGCCTCTGAAAAACATTATACAAGATCCTGTCCTTTTTGTACGGTTAGCACCCAAAATCTTGGCCCCTTTCTGTTTGAGGTGGAAACCTAATACCTATCCTCCAGCAGGGCTTTGGCCAGTGCAATCCCTGGAGGAGCTTTCTGTTCACCTCAGCAAGCACCAGACCGACGGGGAGAGCGTCTTCTCCCCGCAGCCTTCCCCTGCTATTTGTCTTCCCTGCTCTCCCTCCACTTCAATTCCCCTAAAAATCGCCTGGAGATCATTGGCCAGTTCAGCAGAGACAACTGCTCCATCACAGCCGAAATCTGAGCTCTCACATATGGTTGAAGTTAAGCTAAGGTCTTCTTCCCAGAAACGCTTTGTGAAGTTCTTCTCCAGGCAAGTCTTTTCCAGTAAGATAGTGTCTCCTTGCCTGCTATTTTGCTTAGTCTCGCTTTCTTTTATCTTCCTTGTCGAACTTAAATGTCGCCATTCACTGCTAGCAGATGTGGTTTGGGATTCCTGCATTCTTTTATGCCTTTATTTCAGTGCTTTCATCACATCTTCTCTTTCAGCTAGGTGAATCAAAGGCCTTTCCATAGTCCAGTCAATGCGAGCTATACATGATGGCTTGTTTTATTTGGCAATCTTCTCCAGAATGTGATTCATTGTCTGCAGGTGATTCATAGTTAGGAAATTACTTCTGAACCCTGCCAGTGCTTGTGGTTGATTAAAGTTCAGAAGTCCCTGTAGTCTGTTCACCAGCGCTTTTTTGTCAACTCAAATATTTGTGTGCAGTAAAGAACAGTAAAAAGTGGATGTGCTACTGACATGAGCAATTTACTTGAATGTTTGCATCTTTAGAAAGTTCTACCAAAATATCTAGAACTGGCATGAAACTGTTTCACAATGTCTGACTAAATGAATCACGTTTTACAAATAAATATCTGTCAAATCGCTCAATTACTCGAGATCCAGTCATTAAGCAATAAAATAAAGCAGTAAATAGGAGACATCTGCTGCAAAGTGCTACAGAAACATAAGCATCTTTCTCAAGTTACCTCCTTTGCATTTTGGTATAATGATTCACCAAAAATGTCCTACCCAGGGCAATCAAACATCAGAAAATTGTCCACCCCTAAACTGGTACCTTACCCAAATATATCTTGGTGGAGGCTACCTAGGAACTCATCAGCTGAAGTGATCACTATTATTGGGTAAGCTCAGATGGTCCAGGAACTGAAAACTTGAAAGAAAAATTGCATTGGAAGTCACTGCTTCTGATCTTGGATTGATTTTTTTAAAGATGTAAATGCTGCCCCTCTTTTGAAAGATAATATTTCTCATGATGGCAGAGAGAGAGCCCAACTTTCTCTTTACATCAAAGGTGATTTACATCAGAGGTGCTTGTAGGAATAATATTAAAACTCAAGGCATGGATGGTCAAGGGGCTTGAAAACTGACTCTCCTGCTCAAATCCATTTCAGCAGGAATTGAATCCCAAAGGCTGGCAGCTTCTGGGGAGATGCAGCCACACAAAAGTGGGGATAACAGCTTGTGTCAGTCAGGCACATCCACATCTGGACTGCCACTTTCCCCAGTAGGATGAGGGGCTTTTTGGCAGCATCATCCTACAGTGTTGACACAGAAAATGGTATTTCCAGGAATACAAATCAATTCAAGTACCTTTTGGAAAGGCACTCAGATAACAGCAAACTTATGGACTTGTAGCCTCTTCACTTTGCTTTCAGGCAGCTCAGGCTCATTGCTTCATCAAGAGTGTCAGTTTGCAGAGCAGTGCTTGATCTGCAGTTCTTTGAGAAAGAAAATATTTTTAAAACTTATCTTGATAGTTATAGAATTTCATATGAAAGATACATTTTTCCTGCCAAAAGATTCCTACAATTCTCAAGCAGCACTTCAAAACTGGTAGAGCTGGACTGACATTGCATATTTTACTGGTAATGGAGCATAGTAAAAACAGAAATGGAAAGAATAATCAAGTACCCAAAGCTGCATTGTCACAGAAGTATCAGCTCCTTTCAGACCTTTTCCTGGATAACATTTCAGCAGCAGCAGCTCTACCTAAAATTTGGCTCATGGATTATGTTTAAAACTGAAATTGTGTGTATTTAACCCATACCTAGGCAGGTTTCTGTGTTTAATTCAAAATTCTTCTCTAAACAAACTCAGCAACTTCTCCATGCTTCAGGCTGCAACAGTTTCTCTGCACACGTCTCCAGATGCAGATGTTTTTTGCCAAAATTGAGGTTTTAAATATCTGTTTAGTGACTTTAGTTACTTTCCACAGTTCTCACAAGCATAAGAAGCTCCAGAAAGTGCAGTGTCTTCTAAAACTTCTCCCACTGTGCTTGTTCAGACAAATATTTCTTCTGAGTTCAATTCCTCCCCAGGGAATTTACTTTGGAGAAGAAATGGTTAAAAAAAATCCCCCCAGGACTTGACTGAGTATAAGTGTCAGCAATTTAGCAAGAACATTGGGACACTGTGAAGTTCAAAATCAGATTAAAAACATTAAATCCGTAAAACAGGAGGTTAAGACCTCAGTTTTCCATCTCATCCAAGAAACTGGGTCTAGTATAATTTAAATAAAGTTGTTCAACAAGTAGGAGCTGAATGCTTGACTTAGAAGACACAGAAATGCTCCTGCTCTGGGGAGGTTTTCCAAAAGCCATCAGCTGCTTTCTGCCAGCTGCCACTTGCATTTTCAAGTGGTTCAGCAACGTTCCAGGTTAGATTTGCCTGCTGAGATCAGCCAACAACGCTCCTCTTTTATGAAAAACTACAAGCAATGACAATGAATTTGGCATTTTCTCCATCAACAGTGCTCAGCTTTGAATTCCTGCCTCATTTAGCCAAAGATATTTGGCTTGGTCGCTGTTCCTTTTGACAGTTTAGATATCGGTGCACTTCGCCTTCGTGCAAACATGTGCTTTTTATTTTAGGCTAAGCAAAACTGTGTCAAGATGGTAGGGAAAATATATCCTCCTGCATCCCAGGATAAAAAGGATGGCAGTCACTTCAAATTTGTGTCCACTCTTCCATGACAAGTGCATGCACATCTAGCTGATAAATGTGTTTATTTCCAGAGTCCCTCTATGGTTCAGATGTCAAGAGAAGGACAAACTCCACCATGAGTGGCAGAAGGACTGCCAGGAGGAGCCATGCCTCTGGCTGATCTATTCCTGGACTATATTTCTAATTAACTTGAAAATATCCAAAACAACAAATGTGTCTTTCAAGCAGAGCTCAAATGACAGAGAACACAAAGCAACGAAACTCAAAGCTAGTGTGGTTTTGATCCTTCTCCTGAAAGAAAAAGCAGTGCTTTTGTGAAACTCCAGTGCTCCCAGTTATGATGTAGAGACTCAACATCCATGGGGGACAGAGGAGGTGGAACGGTGCCTTTCTGAAATAAACCCCCCTGACTGCCACTCTCAATTCCACTCAAGGAGAAGACAAATGCTCTGGATCCAGTGTCCACATGCATTCCTGCCTGTCCAGCCACCAGAAAATGGTGGCAGGGAGCTTATAGCAGCATCAGAAGTTGGCTGGTCCCATGGGACGTTTTTAGGACATATAAAACAAATTTAAAACAAACAGTGAGCACGAAGCACTAACATGGTGAGAGCTCTTCTTGAAAGCCTGAAGAGGCTCATTGGAAACAACAACTCTTTGGAATCATTTACAAATGCTGCCCCATCTGTAAACACAAGAAACATCCTTAATGTAAACAGCATCCCTCACTCTGGAAGTGTGAGGAGAAATGAACAGGAAGCAGGGCAGCAGAAGGAAGAATAAATCAGTGGCAGACTTTTATGAAATAAGACATCTTGGTCCTTGTGCTTATATGCACACACCAAAATCTCTTATTAAGTCCACATGGATCCAGAGAGCTCTATGGAAAAGACAGCCTAAAGAGATGAGGAACATGAAAGGAGCATCTAGAAACAGATGGGACATGAGGTTTTCAATAAACCTGAACAGAGATGGGGAGCTCACATAGCAGCAGCTAAACCGCCTCGTGCTGTGAGCCCATCAAATTTCACAAGCTTAACAACACTGGTCTGACTCTGTACACGGGGATGAGAATTTGCAGAGGATAAATCCAGCCAGTTGTGTGGGGCTGATGAGTGTGTGGTTCAGCTGGAAGGATGTTCCCTCCAGGAGAATGCAAGGTCCCCTTGTAGTGCATTGCTGGAATCAGCAGCTTCTCAGTGGGATTTGCCAACCTGCCTTGCCTGGTCCGTGGTTAATTAAAGGATCATACAATTCCCTTTCCTGTTCTCTGCCAGTGCCAAAAATTCTTGTTCTAAGCCTGGATCTGGATCTCACTCTGAAATAAAATTTTTAAAGAATCCCCAGTGTCTGGTAGTGTTCCATAGTTATTATTTGTGTTATAGGAAGACCAACAGAATCCAAAAATAAGATGAGAGCCAATATGGCCATCCCTGTACCAATATAGTGCAATTCTTCTTATCTTGGAGAACTTACAAAAACAGGCAGAAATGTACAGAAATCCAAACACAGGTAATAAGCATTGCAAGAAAATAAACTCCTGCTCCTTGCTGTCCCCCATACTGTCCTGTCCATCTCCCCATTCATCCCAGGCTTCTAGCACCTCCTCATGACCACCTGAAGATTGCTCTTGCTCATCAAGAGCTGCTGTGGTACTGGTGAATAGAGGTATTTTCTAGGATAAAGAATTACTGCAGACAGAAGATGCCCCCAGGTGAGAACAAATTTCCCATTAAAAAGCTTCATGTGTCTTCAGTTCTGACATGACACCAAGAGCCAGCAATTAAATGTGACACAGCAGATAACACAAATCTATAGTTATCTCTAATATGTCACAGTGCCTAGAACATAATTACCTGAATCACATTCACCCTCACTCTGAGGCTGGAGATTCACAATCCATCACTTCACCCACCTACACCAAGAGTTTGAAAAAAGGCACCTTTGAAGAAAAGTTGAATTTTATGAGAACACTCTATTAGACTATGGATTAAGAGAGGAAATTAGTACCTAGGGTCAAATCCTTTTGGTACTATTTACATTGGAAAGGGGCTCCCTGATTTATATCTCTGTAAATATTATCTGCTTACCAGGTGCCAGCTGGGGGCAGGGCTGGACTCTGCAGGGTGTACATCAGGACAGGACATGGTGCATCCTCTCCATGGGATGGGGTGACCTCCCTGGGGATGTGGGTGGAGGTGTGGACTCAAAACCCTTCATTTTGGGCTCCAGGGAATTCAGGGCAGAAATGTGAGCCCAGAAATGAGCACCACAGGCACAGGTGTACACACTTGAATAGGTTGTCTCTCCCATTTAGATCCACAATGCATATGATTTAAGGGATATCCCAGTAATTTGCAGGCATTCCTTTAAGCAGAATCAGCAGACACCTCTCTGACTTGGGGCAGCATTTATGTAGAGGGCTCCAAGCACACCTCAGCCTTTATAAATGATATAAATCAGGCTGTGCTCAGGAAGGGGGACTTTCTCCTGACTTTATCAGCCCTTACCATGAAATCATGACCCACAGACTGCATTGGTCCTGCTTTTCCATCTCTTTCTGTGCCATGAAGCCAGTCCCTTGGGATGAGCAAGGGATGAGCATGGTGCTGGGCATCTTCTTCTCCAAAAGTTCTTCAGACCCACCTCATCATCCCATGTCTTTTTGGGACACAAAATGATGTCAGTGGTTCCATCACTGCTTTTTGCCATGTATTCAGACAGTCCTGGCCCATCTGGAAGAGGTGATGATAAAGCAAATTTTTCCACAGGCAAAGCAGAGCTGAGGTCCTGCCATGAGGAAATCCCTGCAGAGCTGGAGCTTTGGTCACCCAGCACCTTCAAGGACTCAGTTTGTGAAGTGAAGTCAGACTCAGCAGTGCCCTGGCACTTGCAGCAGGTATTTAGCAGAATGAACAGAAATTGCTTGCTTTACACTTCTGGAAAGGATGGTGCTGGTTAAGCTCAAGAATATTTTTAACAAAAGATGGCACAGCAGAAATATTTCAAAGAGGAATTCTGTATCACTAAATATGGAGTTATTTTTCAAGTCTGAGTATGAGCAGGATTTATGGTAAGATTGTGCCTTCAACTATTGCTACCACAACTGCTGGTCCTACCCAGCCATTAAATACTGGGTTTTTGGAAGCACTGAGAGCCTTTCATAGTAAATAAATATAAGTATCCTCAATTTATGATTGGAGAAACAAAGACAGAAAGCAAAGACTTCAGCTCTTCCTGAGATCTGTGAAATGTCCATGCTGGAAAACCACAATGCTAAGGAAAAAAATGATACAGGATCTGAGAAAGCTTCAACTGTTTTATAGAAACATTTACACACATCAAAACATTTCATCCCAGGCCACTGCCACTGCAGGTAGCTGCTAATTAAAATCTGCTGTGCTGTGGCTACTGTCTCTAAAACTCTGGCCAGCATATGTTTTATTTCTCTTCTTTTTTTATGTTTCTATGTTACTTGTTTAGTTTCTGAGCTTGTCTGAAGATATTTTCAAAATTCAGTTTTATGTTTGAAGATTAAGTTTAATAAGCTTGTACAATATATAAAAAGATTATAATTTATTATTCAAAAAGTTTCCTGACAAGATGTCTACAAGAAACATGACCCAAACCACACTGCCTTGTAATAATACCTCTTAAAAATTCCTGACCTCCCACTAAACACTCCTGCAGACTTCCCTGCTTCAGTCCTTGCTGAATATCTCATATATGTCCCCTGTAACATTACACAGGAGGAAATGAAATGGGAAAGTCATCAGCTCAGACTGACAAACGAGGGCAATTATCTACCACCAGGTTATTTTCTCCTAGCATTGACAAAAAAAACCATTTTTTTCTGGCAGTGAAGGGCTGGAGACTCATGAAAACACTTTTGGATCCCCTGTGACACTTGGGGAATCTTCCCTTTTCTTAAAAATGGGGCCACTGAGAATAAGGTGGAATGGAAAAGGAGAGAGGACATGGGCTGTGCTCAGAGGGCAGAGGGAGATCAGGTGTGATGGGTCCAGGTGTGATGGGTCCAGGTGTGAGAAGTAAAAGCAAAACCATGAAGGACAAGGTCCCTCTGCACT